>NW_026007232.1:109752-114559 GCF_001458135.2 Marmota marmota marmota
AACTTTAATCCTTACACTAACCCTAAACCTAACCTTAAACCTAGCCCTAACCCTAACCAAAACCCTAGCCCTATCCCTATCCAATACCCTAACCCGAAACCTAACACTAATGCTAACCCTAAGCCTAACCCTAACACATTCCCTAACCCTAACCTATACATTATCCTAAACATAACCCTAACCCTAAACCTAACCTAATACTAGACCTAGACGTAACAATAACCCTAAAACTAGCCTTAATTTTAACCCTAGTTCTTACAATAGCCGTAGACCTAAAGTTAACACAAAAGCTAGCTCTAATCCGAGCCCTAACGCTAGCTTTAACTCTAACTCTAGCCCTAACCCTAACCCTCACCCTAAGCGTAGCCCTAATACTAGCACTAACCCTATCCCTAACCCTAAGCCAAACTCTAACACTAAAGCTACCTAGTTTTAAACCCAATCCTTAGCCTAACCCAAACCCTGACTCTATTACTACTCCTAACACTAGCCCTCAATCTAGCTCTATCCCTATCCAAAACCCTAAATCTAACCCTGACCCTTATTCTGAATACTAACCATAGGTCTAAACCTGACCCTAATCTTAAAATGACCCCTAACACTGGTGCTACCTGTAACCTTATACCTATATCTAACCCAAACATTAGACATAGATCTACACTTAATCCTTCATCTAGCGATAACTCTAGCCCTAGCCCTAAACAAAAACTTAGTCTTAGCCCTAACATTAACCCTTAACCTAACCCAAACACTAACCCTATGCCTAGACCTAACCCTAGTCCTAATGCTGGACCTAATCATAAACCTAACCCTAACCCGAACACTGACCCTTACCCTAACATAAACCCTAGCTCTAAACCTTGTTCTAACCAAAAACCTAACCCTAAACTAGACCTAGCCATATCACTAATGCTAAAACTAGCCATAACCATAGGCCTAACCTTACATATAACTCTATCCATAACCCTAACCATAACCATAACCCTAATGCTAACCCTAGCCCTAACCCTTATCCTGACTATAACCCTAAACCTCATCCTAGTGCAAATCCTAGCTCAATCCTTAACCCTTAAATATAACCTAACCCTAACACTAACCCTTGGCTTAAACCTAACTCTAACATTAACCCTAGCCCTAATCCTAACCTTAACCCTAGCCATAACTCTAGCTCTAAACCTACCCATTACTCTAACCCTAAACCTGAAGATAACCCTAGCCCTAACCCTAAATCTACCCTAACCCTAACACTAGAAATAGCCATAAACCTAAACCTTGTCATAGACCTAACACTAGCTCAAATCCTAACCATTACCCTAAACCTAACCCTACACCTACGCCTAACACTAACCTTAAGGCGAAACCTAATCCTAACCTTAACCCTAACCTAACATCAAACCCTATCCAATACTCTAAACTTAATGATAACCCTAGCCCTAATCCTAACACTAACCTTGACCCTAACTGTAACTGTAACCTAGGCCTAACCCTAAACCTAACATTCACCCTAGTGATAACCCTAGATCAAACCCTAAACTGTACCTTAAACCTAAACCTAAAACTATCCCTGGGCCTAAACCTAACCCTAACCCTAACTCAAACCCTACTACTAACCATAACCCTTGCCCTAACCCTAGTTCTAACCCTCTCCATTTCCCTAAACATAACCCTTACCCTAATGCTAACCCTAGGCCTAAACCTAACCCTTTCACTATCTCTAACCTTATCAATTACCCTACACCTAATCTGAACCCTAAACCTAACCATATAATTACCATATCCCTAAACCTAATGCTAATTTGAGCCCTAATCTTAAACCCTAACCTAAACCAAACCCGAAAATTGATTCTAACCCTAATAATACCCCCAGCTCTAAGCCTGACCCTTACTCTAAACCTAACCATTACCCTAGACCTAGCCATAAATCTAACCCTCAATCTATCCCTAACTGTAACCCTAGACCTGACACTATCCCTAGCCCTAATTCTTGCCATAACCCTAAAACAAACCCTAGCCCTCATTCTAGTCCTAAACCTAGACTTATTACTAACTCAAAACATAATCCTAGCCCTAACCATAATTCTAACCTTCGACCTAGCCCTAACACTAGCTATAAACCCATCCCTTCCCCTAAACCTAACCCTATCCCTAAACCTAAACCTAAGCCTAAAACTAGGCCTAAACCTAGCACAAACTCTAGACCTAATCCTAGCCCTAATTTAGCTCTAAACCTAACCTAACCCTAGCCCTAAGTCTAACTCTAACTTTCACTCTATTCCTATTCCTGGTTCTAACCGAAACCCTTACCATAACCCTAAAACTTGCCCTAACCTTAGCCCTAACCCAAGTCCTAGCCCTAATCCTACATCTAACCCTAACTCTAAATGTAACCCTAAACCTAAGCCTAAATCTCTCACTAACATAAGCTGTAACATTAACGGTAATCCTAAAACTAGCCCTAACCTAGCCCAAGCCCTACAACAAAACAGAGCCATAACTCTAACCCTAACATTTAACCTAAACCAAACCCTAAGCCTACACCTAGCCCTAAACCTAGTTCTAATTAGAGTCCTATCCCTAACCCTAAAACTAACCCTGACCTTACTCTGACCCTACACTAACTCTATCTCTAAACATCACCCAAAACCTAAACAGAACCCAAACACTAGACCTAGCCCTAACCCTAACCCTAAAACTAGCCCTAATCATAACCCTAGTACTTACGTTAGCTGTAGCCTTAACCCTAGCACTAACCTAACTCAAAACTTATCCTAATTAGAACCCTAACACTAGTTTTAACACTAACAATAATCAAAACCCTAGCTCTAACAATTACCCTAAATCTAACGCTAACCCTAACCCTTCCAGTAACCCAAAACCTAACGCTAACCCTAGCCAAAATCCTAACAATAACCCTAGCCCTAAACCTAGCTCTAATCCAATCATTACATTAATCCTAACCCTAACCCTAACGCTAACCCTAGGATAACCATAACCCTATTCCTAACTCTAAACCTATCCATTACACCAAAACTAACCTGAACCCTAAACCTAACCATATCCATAAACCTAATCCTAACCCTAATCCTAATGCTAATTTGAGCCGTAACTTTAACATTAACCTAAGCCAACCAGGAACCCTGTACCTTACCCTAATAATGTCCCTAGCTCTAAACCTTACCTAAAACTTAACCTAACCCTTACACTATACCTAGCCATAATCCTAACCCTAAAATTATCTCTAACCATAATCCTAGACCTGACATTAGCCCTAGCACTAATGAAGACCTAACCCTAACACAAACCCTAGCCCTAATCCTACCCCTAAACTTAGCTTTAATCCTAACCCTAACCCTAATTTTAACCCTCACCCTAGTTCTAAACCTAGGGATAACATCATGCCTAACCATAACCATAAACCTAACCCTAGGCCTAAACCTAGCCTTAGCCTTAATACTAATCCTAGCTCTAATTCTAGCCCAAATAAAGCCCTAACCCTAACCCTACCAAACCCTAACCCTAAGACTATCTCTAACTCTTTCCCAAGCCATAGCCCTAGTTCTAACCCTATCCCTTAGGATAACCCAACCCCTAGCCCAAACCCTAGCTGTAACCTAGATTTAACCCTAACTCTAAATCTAACCCTAACAATAAGCCTAAACCATATCCTAACATTAGCTCTAAACCTAACACTAATTTGAAAACTAGCCTTAACCCTAGCCCTAGCCCTCAAGCAAAACCAAGCCATAGTACTGACGTAACACTTAACCTAAACCATAGCATAATGCTACACCTAGCCCTAACCCTACCCCTAATTCAAGTCTTAACCATAACCTTAGAACTAATACTAACCCTGAATTTGACCCTAACACTGACCCTAGCTCTACACATCACCCTATCCTTAACCTAATCCTAACACTAGACCTCGCCCTAAACCTAACCCTAAAACTAGCCCTAATCATAATGCCCATATTACATTAGCCATAGCCCTAAAAACAACACACAACCTAGCCCTAATCCAAGGCCTAACCCTAGATTTAACCCTAACCCTAACCCTGGCACTAACCCTAACCCTATCTCTAGTCCTTAACCTAGCTCTAATCCTATGCCTTACCCTAAGCCAAAACCTCACCCTATTGCTACCCTAGTCCTAACCCTAATCTTAAGCCTACCCCAAAACCTAACTTCATTACTAGTCCTATCTCTAACCCTCATTCTAGCTCTAAACTTAACCCCAACCCTAACCCTAACTCTCACCCTTATTCTGACTCTAACACTAAAGCTAGGTTTAAGCCCGACCCTAACCCTTATCTGAAACCTAACACTAGCCCTACCAGTAACACTATACCTAAACTTAACACTAACACTAGCCCTAGACCTAAACCTAATTCTAAATATAGCCATAACCCTAGGCCTACCCCTAATAATAAACCTTAACCTAAACCAAACATTAACCCTACCCCTATACCTAACCCTAATCCACATTCTGTACCTAACACTAAACCTAATCCTAACCTGAACCCTGTCACTTACCCTAACAAAAACTCTAGTTCTAAACCTTATCCTAAAACAAAAACTAACGCTAACACTATATGAAACCTAAATCTACCTATAAGAATAACTCTAGCTCTTAAATTACTAACACAACTAACACTAGCCCTAAACCTCACACAAAACCTACCCCTAATTGTGGCCCTAAACCTAACCCTAAGCATAACTCTAACCCTAAACCGAGCCCTAAACCTAACCCTAACCCTCGTCCTAGCTCTAACCCTAGCTCAAACCCTTAATTACCATAAACATAACCCTA
>NW_026007233.1:0-4257 GCF_001458135.2 Marmota marmota marmota
GGAGTGATTGGAAGCTCTGTCCAGCCACGGGCCACTGGGCCTTTTCTTATATTGTCATTTTTAATGGATGCATAGTGATTATACATAATCATTGGTTCATATGATTCCTACAACAACCCTGGTAGGTAGGCAAAGTAAACTTTTTTTTTTTTCCTTCATTTTCTATTCGCATATGTGGACCCAAGATTTTGAGAAACTAAAGGACTCACTCAAGACTACACAACTAATAGGCAATTATGTCAAGATTAAACACCCAGACATTTAAACTCTGATCTGGTCAAATATAGAAGGGAAGCGAAGCTAGGGAATTAACAGTAGGTTTATAAAAGACAATGTGTTCAAGAGAGGAGGTGTGGCAAGGTAATTTAGTGGGCAAGAGCTCACTTTGGAGCAGCAATTGCAAATAGAAGCCCAGGGTCATAATCTAGTAGCAGATGCATTTGCACAATTATAGCCCAAGTATTTACAAAGTTTTGTTCAATATTTTTTAACAGCATTTTAAAACCATTTAAATATTTTGCAATAAAATTTGAATTTCTGGACTCTCTGTTACAGCCCCAAGGGCCAAATTTCCATACACCCACAATCAACAGGAGCTTAGCAGCTATCCCTCTTAAATGTGAGCTCTCCAGTTTGCTCCCTGAGGACCAGTGACCAGTTGATATTTCTCACCACCCTGTACCATTGTGTTTCTCCTGCCCCTCACCATTTCTCCTTGGATTCTGGAGGTGTGGAATTTGTGTCCTTGGGTCTAGAAACAGTGACTGGGCTCTATCAACTTATTACTGTGTGGATGTAGGCGGATTACTTCTATAAAACAGAAATGGTGGTAGTGGCACTACCGTGACTATTTGGGTTTGTTTTCCTTTCCAAGCTATTCCTTTCTTTGGAAGTTCCCATCCTCTGGGAATAAAGAGGCCCATTTATTTTCCCAGGTTGCATAGGCAAATGATTTTGGCTCTTCTGATCAAATGTAGATGAAGCAGATGCAGAATTACAGTTGGCGACCCAAAGAATGTACCTGTGTATGTTCATCTTGGGGCTACCTCAAGCTTTCAGGAGGGACAGCATGGCTGATATGTCAGGGTGCCATTCAAAATTCATCACTGGGGTTTTGTTGGCGTGAGCTGTGATGCGTCTGTTCAGTGTAGGAGACATCTGAGCGCCCCTCACTCCCTGCCATGATTTTCTCTAGTTGTGAGTTTCCTGGCCTGGCTCTTTGGCCCTCTCAGAGTATCTGTGAGCACCTTAGTGAGCTGCATGGCTTATCTTTGCCTGTTGGCTCTCTGATCCACTCCCAACCTTTTCTCTTTCTACTATGTGAGACACCAGAGGACCGTTTTCAAAACATTTTCCAGGCTCTTGGGCTGTCAGATTTGTAGACTAAAGTTCATTATATTTGGTGACCTTCTTTAATAAAAAGAATACACAGTTACAGATACAAAATTATGTGAAAAAGGGAATGTTTATATTTTTGTGAGAAAACAAGTCATGATAAATTACAAATCTTTAAAGATTACTTAGAGTAGAAAAAAACTAGAACAAATAAAAAACACAAGGCTGGAGAAATAAGGTCATTTTATTCATTAACTGTTGAGATAGAGCTCTTATGATTTCCTAAGTAGAATGTTTGGCTTCTTCCTCTTTGATAGCTTCTTCCTATGACAATAATTTTCTATCAAAGAAGAAGAAATATTATTCATTCTTCTCTTGATATGCTGATTGGAATTTAATTTGTTTATTATTGGCAATTTAGAAATGTTTTCATTTATAGCATTATTAGGGTTACATAAAATTGTTAGGATTATTGTCAGTGGTGTCTGTCAAGTTGCTTTCTTAGCAAGACTTTAAGGCAACTTAAATTTCTTGAAATTATGATCACTGAGTTTGCTTTCACTGTCCTAGTATTGATAACCCAAAATGAACACGCAGTCATGTGTTCCTATATAATCTGTTCCTATAGCAAGACGCCAAGAAAGTATTCTATTCAAGATGAGGAAACATTCTTGAGCATGTGGGACAATCCGATGTCCACAGGATATCAGGCATCCCCAGATTAAGTGATACTAGCAACCCTCAATCCTTTTGAAAAACCACAGCCAGTAACAGGTCTATAGAGAAGTAACTGTGAACCACATATGCATGGCTCACTAGGCAGGAGCTAAATGAATCTCCAGCTCAGCATCCCTTAGATAAACCCTAAGTAGGCCCCTCATAATTCAAGAGGACACATAGCGCAGGGGATGCCAGAGACTGAGAAGAAGGCAGTCATAGCCATGCTGGTTGAAATACCATGCTCCTCTAGTTGTATGACTGCGACCCTGTACACCTCCCAGGCCTTGGGAGGGCTCTACACAGGGAAAGGCCCTGAAGCTTACTTCTCCCAAGCTTCGCTCTCAATGCATTTCTCAAGCCCCCTTGCCTGGTCCTAGAGGGGATCCAGTCAAGGGGTTGGAGAACTCCTGGCCTTTTGGCTAAAACCACATCTTTGTTTACCCCTTGGGCTGTAGGATAAATAGAGCTTCCTGTCTGTGGTCATCTCTGTCACCATCCCATTCGGTTTTTAGAACATCTGAAACATTTATAACTAGTGACTGTTTCAAATCCATTCTGTTGTATGACCTAGAGTGGGGTTCCTTTCCTAAGTGGGACCTAATCTATACTCATTTTTACTTAAAGAACATGCTCAGAAATAATGTACATTTCCAAATTTGGCCTAAAGATCTTTTGCAGATCGATTCCTACTGCCTTTAGTGAACTTTGTATATGAGGCACCTTGTGGAGCCCACAGGTTCATCTGTGTGCCATTATGTTTCATATCTTTATTACATATTTGTATACATTTTATTCAATATACCTAGAGAGAGTGTCATTTTTCTCCATAATTGACAGCACACAAAAGGTGACATATAGTATTAGCGGAAAGCCTTCAATTGTGTGTGAGCAAAGTCCAGAACCCCCGAAAACACAAGACATAATAATACATACAGTAGGGCCAAATTATAAAAAAAATAATGGCGCAAAGTGGTGTCTGTAAATATTTTAAGCTAAGTAATCTAGTGGGATTAGAGTGAGGAACAGAAAATGAAACTTTATTTCATTTGGAAAAGCATGCCTGGGGGGAAGAATATATAATTCAGAAATATCAGTAGAAGAGAAAATGCAAAATGATACTGATGCTGAATGAGGATTAGAATGGAGATGACAGCAAATTTGGCATTAGCATCGTACTCAGATGGTAACAATTTAAAGAGCATAAACTAGATGGCAAAACAAATGAGAACAGCAAATTTGGTACTCGTAATAGAAGTGTGAATTGGATTGAAAGGGATTAAGAGATGCAATGATTTTTTAAAAAATTTCTTTTGTCTTTTTACATTAGAACCACTTTGATAAATAATACAGATGATTATAAAGAAGAACAAAAATAATTATTCACATCCTAAAATTTGAGGAGGAACCTTAAAACTACCTGGATAACCCCCTTCCACATACAGATGAGGAATAGGATCAGGGGTAGGAATTCACTACAGATCATTTTGCCATACAAGTTCCTCTCATTGCACTCAGACTTTGGTTTACACTTGAATTTATAACTCTGTAAATGTTGACTAAAGGAAAACTTACAACTGATCCAAAGTATTTGATGATTATAAATGCTGTGAAATAGCACAGCATTTTTGCACAGAATAAAGGAATAATGTAAGCATTGGAAATGTTCTGGCCCATGCCTTGTTCCTCATTATATCCTGAGTGCTCACCTTGTGTATGGCACAGAAAAGGCATTACGTAGATGTTGTATATTTGTCAAATGGATTGTTGGTTGATCATTGGAGGGTTGAATAAATGCAAGAGATAAAAGAAGGCGGGACAAGACAGAGGGTGGGTGGGTGGGTGGCTGATGGATGGTTGAGGGACTTTCAAAGGGAAAATCTAATCTGTTCTCTAATTTCCTGAGGAAGAATGGACTGTGCCAGTTCTGGGCCATGCTATCTCAAATGAAACACAGCAATTCATGAACAGCAAGGACATTTCTACTAGGAAATATGATAAAGCAATCTCATTGCCTAATCAAATCTCAAAAGACTTGAGATTACCAAGAGCGGTGTCCAGGAATGTCAATAGCGTGGATGATAACCATTTGCCTGTGATTACAAACAAGAAATTATCCACGATTAAGTGGAGGATACCAAGTTAGTGAAGAAACTGAATTATGCTGTACAGTTTTATTGCTTTTAGATGTGTTGGTAAGAAATG
>NW_026007234.1:0-4256 GCF_001458135.2 Marmota marmota marmota
GGGATAAAAATGGGAGTTCATAACTCACTTGAATCAAATGTATGAAAGATGATATGTCATGAGCTTTGTAATGTTTTGAACAACCAATAATAATAATAATAATAATAATAATAATAATAATAATAAACAGCTTCCATCTAGGCACAGTAATATACACCTGTAATTCAAGCAGCTTGGGAGTCTGAACCAGCAGGATTGTGACTTCAAAGCCAGCATCATCAACAGCAAGGTGCTAAGCAAATCAAGGAGACCATGATTTTACATAAAATAAAAATGGGGCTTGAGATGTAGCTCAGTGGACAAGTGCCCCTGAGGTCAATCCCCAGTACCCTTCCCCAAAAAGAGCATTGATGTGGCTCAGTGGTTAAGCACCTGTTCTAAAAAATAAGTGCCAGTAGCACCCCCCAAAATCTAAGAAGTATATGTAACACCAAACAATATTATTTTTGTGTAAACAAAATAAGTTATTTGAACAATTCTTTGGAATATTCTTGGTGCATCAATAACTACACATAAAAAATTAAAAATGCTTCCTGATATAAAATAATAAAAGCTACAATATTCAATGGAATGAGGTTAAATGAGAAAGCCATGAGTAATAAAATTGAAAGTATATCAATTATCCCTCAACTTGATGGTAAATCAAAATATATTTACAGACCTATTCTCATTAAACAGCATTCAAAAGAGACCAATGTGGCAAGCAAATCAAATATCATTTCAAATGACTACATGAAGGCAATTTGGAATGAAAAAGTTAGAAATCTTTTCGAAGATAATAAATTATATAATATCTACAATGATCAACATTCAGGAGAGTATGTTAAGTAAAAGAGTAATTCACACCTCCCCCCCAAAAAGAATACCAGGTAATTCTATCTGAGAGATATCTACTGTAGCCAAATATAAAGACCAAAAGGAATGGCATTAGGGATGAAAAAGTAAGGAAAAGGAGAACTTGTTTGAAGAAAAAATGTGATACAAATTTTCAAGAAAAAAATGTTACAAAAAAATTTGAATGAACATAACTGACCAGTAAATTTAAAATATATAAGACAATAAGTTCAGCAAAGATATACAGTTTTGACCACAATTACATATTTGACAAATATATAAAAGATAAAATAATTGTAAACATCTTTATGGTACTTTTAAAAAGCTAAAGTCTTACTCCTAGACAAAAGAACTGATTTATATATGTAGAGAAGATGAATATGCCATTAATTCTAGCTATTTGGAAGGCTGAAACATGGCAATACAATTCCAATTTTTGCCACTTAGCAAGAGTCTATTTCAAACTAAAAGTCAAAAGGGGGTGATGATGTAGCTCAATATTACAAGAACCTCTGTGTTCAATCTGCTGTATGTGTGTGTGTGTGTGTGTGTGTGTGTGTGTGTGTGTGTATATATATATTACAAAATTTAGATACATTACATGATTAAGCACAAAAGCAGAGTAAATAATCAAGGCAATATACAATCATATATAAAGCAGGGGTAATATTTATACTTGTAAGTAAAAGCATAGAAAACTTGATTGAAAATTGGCATATGGGTCACATGCAGTTTAATTTTACCTAATGTTGTCCTAAAGTGACAAGTCATGATAATTTCTATTCAATTATTACATATAGATATGAAAACAAAAACAGTATCACTAATGTGAGAAAACATAATGAACAACACTGAAGCTCTCTAAAGAGTGAGAGTCAAAAAAGACACAAGAATTAGAGAAATGTTACCTACAATATTATGAATTTGTATTACCATAGAAATCTTTCTTTTAATTTTTGTAGCTATAGATGGATACAATGCATTTATTTCATCCATTTATTTTTATGTAGTGCTAAAGATAAAACACAATGCCTCACATGTTTGAGGCAAGCCCTCTGCCACTAAACTACAGCCCCAGCCCTGAAATTTCTTCTTTAAACCACATTGATCAGCTATACTTACAGAACCACTAGGAGCAGGTATTGTGAAATACTGCTATTCATTACATGGCAGAAAATCTTTACAGAATATTCAATATAAGCATTCATATAAAGTTCTGATCAGAAAAATTTGAATGAATAAATATTTAAATTATATTAAAGAAACTCTCCTGTAATATTAATATTTTATAATGGTTTGCCTAGAGATATTTGGAAATGAGTAGATTTTCTAGGGAGCCTCCAAATGCAAATAAATGCCAGGTTATGCATATCCTCACAGTCATTGTGGAATAATTTGTAGGGGTGACAAGACTTTGTTTCCCCACCTTAGAATGCCCTGCTATTTCCCCTAGGAACTAGTCAAGTAACTAAATACATGTGCAATGTAAAGCTGCTATGGCAGTGCCCTGCTTGAAAAGGCTCTGCACTAGAGTGTTATCAGCCTGAAACATAATCTCTGGCACACAACTCCTTGGAATAAAGAAACTCTCTTTTTAGACAAGCACAATGGTTCACTGAGTCTAAACCTGTCCATAAAACAGTAAGTTTATACAATGGACTTTCTTGAGAGCTACACAAAACTCCTAACAGTGCACATTGCAACTTAGTACATAACTGAGAAATAAGCTGCATAATGTTGCTAAGTTTGTAATCTGCCTACTAATAAAGTGAACAGTATATACTAGTGATGCCAATGACCTAAATTAACCTGTTGATATAAATAAAGCTTGGCAGTTTGGCCTCTCTGTCACTATGCCACATTTCCTGTCACTTATCTGTGTCTTCTTTTGATTTTCTTTTTTTTTTTAAAAAAGAGAGAGAGAGAGAATTTTAATATTTATTTTTTTCAGTGGACACATCTTTATTTGTATGTGGTGCTGAGGATCGAACCCAGGCTGCATGCCTGCCAGGAAACTGAACTACCACTTGAGCCACATCCCCAGCCCCTCTTCTTTTGATTTTCCTATAATATTTTGTTAATTTAAATGTAGGGAGATCACTGAAGAACAAGAAGGAGCTTAAGTAACTGATATGCATGGTAAATAGAGAGCATGAAATGCTCTTTAATGATTGCAACTGAAACAAACCTAGGCTTGAAAAAATATTTTCTGTCAGATTTTAGCTTATCAATTAACATTTTTAAATGTGAATTCCTCTTTAATTTGGACCTCTTATTTGTATTCTTTGCTTCATTGATTTCTACCCAATTTGATATGTCTACTGTCACTTTTCTCTTCAAATCCCAAGGTTTTTTCATTGGAGACCAAGTGGTGACCAAAGATTACATAGAGACATCAATATTTTTTTGATGGAATATCAAAAGAAGTCTTTTTAATGTTACCCTCATTAGGAAAAAAAGAAAGAGAAAATATCCTATAAGAGTCTACAAAATTATTTTCTCAAACATTTTTTTTTCTAGACAAAAACACTAAAATACTTTGAAACCATTTTCATTCTCTACATTGTGATCACTACTTAGAAAAGATAAGTTAAACATAAAAAGAAAAAAAAAATAACATTTTATTTTCTACATAAACAAATGTCCAATCTTTGTACTAAAAACAAGAAACTTTTTAATGCAGAATAGAAGCTACCATAAGATACTCTATAAAGTTAAAAAAATAAATATTGGTTTTGAATTAAAAATTCTGAATGAAATTTAGGCTCACCAACAAAGAGTAGGTTTTTACAGATCCCTAACATCACATCTCCATATAAAGTCTGCTGAGAGGGGTCCAGAAATTTCCATTCCTCTTCCGAAAATTCAATGACTACATCTCTTAATGTCAATGGTTCCTGAAATAAAAATGAATACATATTACATAAACCATATGATTAATGACATAGTACTTAATTTCATACAACTATTAATGAGAGTTAAAAGAGGTGGCTTTCACATATGGTAGTGATGTCAACCATTCAATAAGATACTTTTTTTGTGGTGCCCAGCACTGAACCCAAGGATTTTTGCATGCAAGGCAAGCACTCTACCAACTGAGCTATATCCCCAGCCCCAATAATTCATTATAAGCAGTAAAATTGGTGGATAATTTTGTTATAATGAAACCCAGGGAGCAGCACATGTGAAGCAAAACACTGAAGCAAAAAAAGTGGGAAAAAATCCAACAAAATTCCAAAGGATAAATAATAGTTGCAATTAGTTATTGAATATTCAAAAGAAGCACAACCAAACAAAGCAATGATACTTGAGATATGCATAACAAAATTATAAGTAATAACAATACTCAAATGATGGTGGTTACCTTAGTGTGTAGAAGACATAAGAGATCATTAAAGACACACCAAAACTTTCAACAGTCC
>NW_026007235.1:0-4256 GCF_001458135.2 Marmota marmota marmota
TGAGCTGGCAGAGGTGGGTAGCTTCTTGGTGACAGAGCTCCTACCACAAGCTCCTGATTCATGGTTCCCAGATGTAGACCTCAAGAGCCATAGGCCTAGATAAGCATTTCTGCAGGACATGAAATTAAATATTCCCTGATTTATAGACTTTCCATCTTGAAATATGCACATAAAGTTTTCCTCAGGGATTTCTGAAAACTCTACACAGCCTACATCTTTCAAAAACAGCAGTTTTGCACTCAAAGAACACCCCAAAAAATAGGGCAGATGTGGGCATCCCATCTTTCATATGGTGTGTAGGGCTTACTTCCTCCTGAGATCACCTTGGCCCCAGCAACCTTTTCCTGGCATTTAATTTCTCAGATAAAATCTGCTGCATTTCTGAGCAGCATAAAGATCCTGATTTTATATTCCAAACTGTAGTTTTGAACAGGCTTGGGAGGGTCTTGAACAACCTAGGTGAGAATCTGCTGTTGATGACATCAAAGCTAAGGACTTTTGGACATGGAGCAGAGATGACCAAGGTCTCTGAGGGACTGCAGAGATGGGGTGAACAGTGTGATGGGATAATCTGGGATCCTCTTTGGAGAGAAGACCAAAACTTCAAAGATGGGGGAACAGCAAGGAGACCACAGAGAGGATGGAAACTGTGGTGGAGTGGTCTGGGGTCCTCTGTGGAGAGATTATGACCAAGGCCTCCAGACTGGGAATACAGGCTGGGGTTTGAAGAGAGAGGGGGTGGGTGGAGAATGTGATGGGGTTGTCTGAGGTTCTCCGGTGGAGAGGGGATCGCCATCACCACACTTGTCCTATCTCCATTAGGGGCCATGAGGACTAGGTCCCTGGGATAGAGCTTAAGATTTGGGGACCCAAGGAAGGTGCTCAGGGAGGGCAGAATTAGGGAACATGAGGAAAGGATAGTAGCCCCCACATCACATGCTCTGCTTGCTAAAACCATGCTGCAGTAATTCACTTGCAGGTCAGCATGGGAAAAGAAAGAAGAAGCAGAGCAGGCGAAGCAGCAGCAGAAAAAAAAAAAAAGGTCCTTTATTGTGTACAAGCAATCTTTTTATAGTATGTGAACAAAGAAGGCAGTCTTCCAACAACAATAAATCAGGTCTTTCAGCTAATTAAACAGAGCATACAGAAGTTTTTACTTTCTAATCAGAAGTGACCCGCTTCTCATGGCTAATCTACTCTCGGCCTGGAGCATGCCAAGCTCTGCTCTTGTTAAGAACAGATAATAAAATTTTTCTTAGTGCCCTCCTAGCCAACTTGGCAGAACATCCCATTTGCAGGCAAGTCCTCCCAAGAACAGCAGACACCTCGTTTTCAAGCATGTCCGCTGTTACCTATCTATACCTTGACAGAATATCCCGTTTGCAGGCAGACTCCATCAAGGACAGTAATAGTAACTCAGTCACATCTGATTCTCTACAAAACCATCTAATTATTAGAACACAGATAAACTTGCTGTTGCTAGGGTGGGACAGATGTCTCAGAGCCACCTGTGTCCCTGTGGGTCAATGACAGTTACTTATCTGTGCATGACATTTGCATGTTGATGGTTATGTTGTGGGGTAGGTCACTCAGAAAACATACTAAGTCCCAGTTTTGTCCAAAGAGTCTTTATTCTGACTGGCTGGGACTGCTTCCTACAGGACCAAGTTTTCTCTGCAGAAAACAGCCTTGAGCTTCAACATTTTAGGGTATTTAAAGGCAAAAACCCACATTCAGGTTGATGTAGCTGCAAGCAAGCAGAGGTACAGAAGCTGAATTCAGCAGTTAATAAAACAATGCAATGGGACATTCCATGTTGTCATAACAGCAAGCAAGCAAAAGGGAAGTGGGTCAAAATGACCCCAGTTGAGTACAAGTTAGAGAATGATTACTAATGGTTACTACTGATGGTTACTAGACAATCTCTGTCAGGGTACATTGCACAAGAAAAAAATGGGAACAAAAAAGAACAATTTTACTTTGTATAAGAATTGTCATTTTGTGTTGAACAGTATGCTATGCTAGGTAAATATTAATGGGTACAGAGGAAGGGCTTTCCCATGGGAGAAGTATTTCTTACAGAATATGTAGTCTCAGGGTAAAATGGAGTCTGTTTTGGTAATTGCCTATATAGCCTGACCCATAACAGAGCATTACAAGATAGGCTGCTGTGAACATTTCTGTACATATGTGCTCTGCAAACTCACCTTCACATTCCCTGGTGCACATCAAGAGTGTACTGACTACCAACATGGAGGCATGTGTTGACATGTTTAGGAATAACTGTTGTCCTGGGTGACTTGGTCTGCACATTCTCTGCTCTCCCTCCTCCTGCTCCTTAACTTTGTCCTAATGGCCTTCCATCTCCTTCATAACTCAGGTCCATCCTTTACCATCTCCTCCTTCATATGCATGCACTGAATCCATCTCCATTAACTTGCTCTGACACCCTATTTTCAGTTGCCCTGTAACTTCTGGAGCAACTCTACTCAAGTGTGTCACATTTCCCTCTTAACAGACACCCTTTACAGGGTTGGGCACTGACAGAAGAGAGTGCTCAGAATTCACACTGAGCACCTAGGATGACTCCTAATGTGGAAACACGTTGGTGGGGTGATCTTCTTAGGGAGACAGAGCCCATCCTGATGTGTAAAAAGGAAGACTGCAACATCCTGTCACATAGAACCCCTGAGGCAGAGCCCATCTCAACACTGTCCTTCTGCCAGGACCCCAGAGCAGCTGCTAGCACCATCTGCCATCCCAGGCCCCATGTCTGCCATAGAGCTGAGCCAGCTCCTGCTCTTCAGCAAGGTGAGGCCCTCCTATGAGCACCACATGTTTCCCTCTTCCTGCCTGATTTAGAGCTCAAGGCTCAGGAAGGCTCAGCCAGTGTTGTTGATATGAATAGATGAGATTAACAAGGATCAGAGAAACTCACAGCTGGATGTTAGTGGACTGAGTGAGGGTGAGGTTGTTGCAGGACATTGTCCCCTCCAGAGTCCAGAGTATGGCCTGCACAGGGCCAGGAGTTGCCATGGGGAAGACAGGCCTTGGAATCTGACAGAGGTGCCTCTGCATGTAATGCTGTGTTGGCTTTATGGGCACATTGGGCTAAAAGCTGGGCCTCCTGTGATGTCTTCTGGGTGGGCAGGAGGCTACTTGAACTTTCAGGGGCATCTGGGTAGAAATGTATCTGGGGAGCCAGGTCAGCACCCCATGAGGAGCAGGTAAAGATTATCAGTTTTTCAACAAAAGTTATAGAGCTTCATTTTGAATAAAAAACAGAGGTACCCAAAATTTTCTTAAGGTTTCTGCTGAGTCAAGAACACTGCCACCCTTCAGTAATGTGTTTGGCAGCTCCCTTGTTAGAGAGAGCATTTGAGAAATGTTCAGAATTTGAGGAGCAGCCACAGATCAGAATTGAGTTCCCTGTGTCCTCTGTGCATTGAAGTCTTCCCTAGAGAGGAGAGTGTTCTTCCTTCCCTCCAGCTGTGCACAAGATCTCACTCCTGCACCCCATTAGCCTTCTGAGTGGGGTGTGGGCTGCATTCTGAAATGCTTGGTCCATGGGGCATCTCCTTTGAGTACTGAGAGGGAAACCTGACTGAGGAAGGCCCAGGGAGGGTGGACAAAGGTGGATTTTGATAAAATTGTGTAATTCATTGGGTTTGAGAAGAGGGCTGTAGCCCCCAGCTTGTTCTACCCTCACTGCCTTAAAGGGCTGGCTGGGTCCAGTTGACACAGGTGAGACACCATGACCAGGTGGAGCATTGTCTTCTGTGCTTTCCTGAGGCACCCTTCCTGCTGAGATTAAAAGGAACACCTTGGCTCTTCCAAACTGTGGATGGCTAGGGGGGCAGCTGGAGGAGGCATGAGAGAGAGGTGGACTTTCTGGATTCTGGTATTTGGGGGATTGAGTTCTAACACATGAAATTTTGAACATATGTGTAGTGCAAACATTCAAACCATAGTGCCATGTTTTCAGATTCAGGCATGGAATAATGGGCTCCATTTCAGATTCAAGGTGCAAACTTATGTTGTGGAATAAAGAGAACACTGAATCTCTTTGACCATTCTGAATAGAACTTCTGTGTATAACTGCATGTTGTATAGACATATTTTCAAGACATTTTCTAAGCAATTGTCTAAATTCTTAGTTATTTATTGTATCATATGGTGTGCTTATGTATAGCTCTGGAAAAAAAAACTTAAACTTTTAAAATTGATGAACTATTATGCATTCCACCAGCAATGTA
>NW_026007236.1:0-9513 GCF_001458135.2 Marmota marmota marmota
CCTTAACCCTAACCCTAACTCTAAAAAAAACCCTAACCACAAATCTGATCTTAACACAAAACCTATCCCTAACCCTAAGACTAACCCTAAACCTTAACCTTAATCCTAACCCTAATCCTAAGCCAAATGTAAACCTAACCCTAAACCAAACCATACCCCTAACACAAACCCTAACATAAACCCTAAATCTAACCTTAACACTAACCTTAATGCTAAACTGAGCCCTAATCCTAACATGAACCCTAACCCCAACCCCAACCCTATCACTAATCCCAACCCAAACTCTAACGTGAATTCTAACACTAACCCTAAACTTAACCCTATCCATAACTCTAACACTAACCCTAACCTATGCATAACCCTAACCAATGCATAATCCTAACAATAAGTCTAAACCTAACCCTAAGCCTCACTTTAACCCTAATCCTAACCATAACCTTAAAACTTACCCTATCTCTAAACCTAACACAAACACTAACCCTAAAACTTACCCTAACACAAACCATATCCTTCACCATAACACTAATCCGAACACTAACCCAATCACTAATTCTAACTCTAAAACTGACCGTAACTCTAACCCGAACAATAACAATAACCCTAAATCTAAAACTCACCCTAAACATAACCCTAACCCTAAATTTAACACTAACCCTAATCATGACATTAACCCTATTCGTAACACAAACCCTACACCTAACCCTAGCCTTAACCCTAAAATTAACCTTAAACATTTACCTAAAGCTAACAATATTCCTAACCCCATCCCAAACACTAACACTAAATGTAACCTTAAACATAACTCTAATCCTAACACTAACCCTAACCCTAATGCTAACATGAACCCTAACTGTAAACACAACCATAAACCTCACCATAACACTAAACCTAAACTTAACCCTAAATATAACACTAACCCTAACCTTAACCCTAACCCTAACACTAAATCTAAATATATTCCTAACACTAACACTATTCCTAACCCTAACCCTAAGCCCAACCCTAACACTAACAATAAGCCTAACCCTAAATCTAACCTTAACCCTAACACTAACCCTAATCATAATCCTAACCCAAACCCTCATCCTAACCATAACACTAACAATAATCCCAACCCTAACACTAATGCTAACACTAACCCTAAACCTAACCCTAACCTAATGCTAACACTAACTCTAACCCTAAAATTAACACTAACCCTAACCCTAACCCTAAACCTAACACTAACCCTAACCCTACCCTAACATGAATCGTAACCTTAACCCTAAATCTAAGTAACCCTAAACCTAACCCTAACACGAACCATAACCCCAAATATAATCCTAATCCTAACACTAACCCAAACACTAACTCTAATCCTAACCTAACCATAACCCTAAAACTAAACCTAACCATAATCCTAATCATAAACATAACCCTAACCATTACACTAACCCTAAACTTAATGCTAAACTTAATCGTAATCCTTAACTGTAAACCTAAAACTCAACCTAACCCTAACTCTAACGGTAACATTAACTGTAATCATAACCCTAAACCTAACCCTAAACCTTACCTTAACCCTAATCAAACATGAACACTAACACTAAACATAATCCTAACACTAACTTTAACCTTAATGCTAACCCTAACTCTAACCCTGAAACTAAAACTAAGCATAACCTTAAACCTAAACCTAAAACTAACACTAACCCAAACCCTAACCCTAATATGAATCATAAACCTAACCCTAACCCTAAGTAAACCTAACCCTATCCCTATCCCTAACACTAACCTTAACCCCAAACCTAACCCTAACTCAAACACTAACCCTAAACCTAACCAAAATGCTAACCTAACCTTAAGCCTAAACCTAATCCTAACCCTAATCATAATCATAACACTAACCCTAACCATAACACTAACCCTAAAAATAACAGTAATCTTAAACCTAAACCTAACCCTAATCCTAACACTCACGCTAACCCTAACCCTAACAGTAACAATAACTCTAATCATAACCCTCACCCTATCCGTAAACCTTACCTTAATCCTAACCTTAACACTAACACTAACCCTAAAAGTAACCCTAACCCTAACCCTAACACTAACACTAACCCTAACCAAACCCTAACCATAACACAAATTTTAACCCTAAACTTACCCTAATCCTAACACTAACATAACATTAATCGTATTCCTAAAACCAACCATTATTCTAACCATAACACTAACCCTAAACATAACCCAAAAACTAACTCTAACCCTAAAACTAAACCTATCCCTAAACCTAACCCTAACCCTTACACTAACATTAACTCTAACACGAACTCTAATCTAACCCTAAGAGTAAACCTAAACCTTACCCTAAATCTAACCCTAACCCTATACCTAACCCTAAACCTAACCCTAATACTACCTTTATCCCTAACCCTAACCCTAACCCTAACCCAAATCCTAACACTAACCATTATCCTAACCCTAAACCTAACATAATCCTAACAATAACACTAATCTTAATCCTAACACTTACACTAAAACTAAACCTGATTCTAAACCTGACACTAACCATAATCCTAACCCTAAATCTAACCCAAAACTTAATTATCATGCTAAACCAAACACTAACACTAACCCTAACTGTAAACCTAACTGTAACCCTAACACTAATCCTAACCTAACCCTAAACCTAAGCCTAACCCTAACACGAACCCTAAGCCAAATACTAACGCTAACCTAAATCTAACCCTAACCCTATCCTTAACACAAACCCTAAACCCAAACCTAACCCCAACCCTAACACTAACCCTAACCCTATGCCTAATCCTAACCCTAACTTAACACTAATTCTAACACTAGCACTAACTCTAACCCTAACACTTATCCTAACTCTAACCCTAACAATCACCCTAACCCTAAACCTAACACTAACACTAACTCTAATTATTATCCTAAACCTAAACCTAACCCTTACCCTATCACTGACCCTTACCCTAACACTACCACTAACCCTAACACTAACACTATCCCTAACCCTAACACTAACCCTGATCCTAACCACAACCGTAATCCTAATTCTAACCCTAACACTAACTGTAAAATAAACCAAAAACTTAAACATAACCCTAACCCTAACATCACCCTAATCCTAACCCTACATTTACACTAACCCCAACCCTACTGCAAACCTAATCCTAACCCAAACCCTAACCCTAACCCTAAACTTTCCTCTAACTCTAACACAAACACTAATCCTAACCCCATCCACTAACACTAACACTAACCCTAACCCTTATCCTAACCTATCACTAACCCTAACCCTAAAACTAAAACTAACCCTAACCCTAAACCTGACCAAGACACTAATACTAACACTCACACTTACCGTAATGCTAACCCTAAACCTAACACTAACCCTAACCCTAACCCTAAAAGGACCTATCACCCTTACCCTAACACTCACCCTAACAACAACAGGAACCCTAACTCTAATTCTAAAACTAAGCCTAACCCTAACCTGAACCCTAAGCCTACACCTAACCCTATCACAAACACTAACCCTAACTGAACACTAACCCTAACTCTAACCCTACCCCCTAACCCAAATACTAAACCTAAACCTAAGCTTTTCCCTAATCTTAACTGTAACCCTAATCCTAACCCTAATCCTAACCCTAACACAAATCCTAACAGAAAACCTAACACTAACCCTAACACTAACCCTAAACCTAACCTTAACACTAACCCTATCCCTAACCCTAACACTGTCTCTAACCCTAACATTAACCCTAACACTAACCCTAACCCAAATCCTTACCCTAACCCTAACACTCAACTAATCCTAAAGCTAAACCTAACATTAACCATAACCCTAAACCTAACACTAATCCTAAACCTAACTATAACACTAACCCAAACACTAACACTATCCCTAGTGGTAACCCTAACCCTAACCCTAACACTAACTCAAACTGAAACTCTAACCCTAAACCTAATCCTAACAGTGACCCTAACTCTAACCTTAACCCTATCCCTAACCCTATTCCTAATCCTAAATTTACCCCTAAACCTATCCATTAACCTAAGCCAAACACTCTCCCTAATCCTAACCTAGTCCTAACACTAATCCTTAGCCTATCCCAAACCCTAATTATTTTACTATTCCTAACCCTAGGCCTCGTTCTTGTTCTGGCCTTAACCCAAAATCTGATCCTTATTCTGACCCTTACACTAACCTAGATCTAAACCTGACACTAACCCTAAACCGGACCGTAACTCTTGCCCTACCAGTAAACCTATACCTTAACCTAACAGTAACACTAGCACTAGACCAAACCTCATCTTAAATAGAGTCATAAATTTGGCCCTAGCCCTAAACCAAAACATTGAACTAGCCCTAACAATAACCCTTAACCTAACACAAAAAATAACCCTATGCCTAGACCCAACGCTATTCCTAATTCTGGCCCTAATCCTAACCCAAACACTGACGCTTATTCTAACACAAACCAATAGCTCTAAACCTTATCCTAACCCAAAATCTAACCCTAATACTAGACTTATCCATAACCCTAACCCTAATACTAGCCATAACCACAACCCATAGCCCTAACGGTAGCCATAAGCATCACACAAACCTAGCCCTTATCCTAGCCTTAAACCTAGCCCTAAATGTAACTCTAACCATAACACTAGACCTAACCCTAATCCTAACCCTCGACCTAGTCCTAAAGCCAGCTCAAACCCTAATACTTACCCTAAATAGAACCCTGACACTAACCCTAGGCCTAACCCTAACCCTAGCCATAAACTTAACCTTAACCCTAGCCCTAAACTTAGCTCTAACCTTATCCATTACCCTAAAGATAAGCCTAAACCAAATGTTAACCCTAGGCCTAACTCTAACCCTATTGCTATCAATAACCATATCCATTACTCTAAACCTAACCTGAATCCTAAACCTAACCCTATCCATTACCCGAATCCTAAACCAAACCCTAATGATAATGCAAGCCTTAACCCTAAACCTTAACCTAAACCAAGCTATACCCGGACACTGACCATAATAAAACACCTAGCTCTAAAACTGACCCTTACCCTAAACCTAAACCTTCCACTAGACCTAGCCATTAACCCAACAATGACCCTTAACCTAATGGAAACTCTAGCTCTAAACCCTATCCTAAACCAAAACCTAACACTAACGTAGACTTATCCATAACCCTGAACCTAACACTAGCCATAAACATATCCCTAGCTCTTACATTACCCATAGCCCTAACATTAGCCTTAAACATCACACAATACCTAGTCTTTATCCTAGCCCTAAACCTAGCCCTAATCATAACTGCAACCATAACCTTAGACCTAACCCTAAGGCTAACCCTCACCCTAGCCTTAACCCTAGCTCAAACTCTAATCCTTAGCCTAAAGATAACCCTAACCCTAAACCAAACCCTAGCCATGACTCAAAACCTAACCCTTGCCCTAGCCCTAACCCTAGCTCAAATGCCTACACTTACCCTAAACCTAACCCTAACATTAACCCTAGGCCTAACCTTAGCTCTAACCCTATCCATTACCCTAAAGATAAGCCTAATCCAAATGATATCCCTATGCCTAACGATAACCCTATTGCTAACACTAACCCTATCTATTACTCTAAAACTAACCGGAACCATAAACCTAATTCTATCCATTACCCTATTTGTAATCCTAACCCTAAAGCTAATTCAATCCTTAACCCTAAAACTTAACCTAAACCAAACCCTACCCAGAACCTGGCCCTAATAATACACCTAGCTTTAAACCTGACTCTTACCTAAACCTAAACCTTACACTACACCTAGCCGTAAACTAAACCTAAAACTAACACTAACCATAAATCTAGAACTGACATTAACCCTATCCCTAATCCTAGCCCTATCTCTAACAGAACTCCTCATCCTAGCACTAAACATAGCCTTAATCCTAACCCTAACTCTAACCCTAATTCTAACCCTTGCCCTAGCCCTAAACCTAGCAATAACTTCATTCCTCCCCCTAACCCTAACCCTAACCCTAGGCCTAACCATAACACTAACCCTAGTCCTTAATCTAGTCCGAATGTAGCCCTAACCCTAAACCTAACCCTAACACTAGCCCTAAGACTAACTCTAACTCTCGTCCTAGCCCAATTTCTAGTTCTAACTCTATCCATTAATAACTAGCTCTAACCTTAGTCCTAAACCTAGCCATAGACCTAAACCTAGATCTAACCATAACAGTAAACCTAAGCCTAAACCTCACAATACTACTAGTGCCAACACTATCGCTAATCCTAAAAGAAGCTCTAGCTGTAAAACAAAACTGTGACAAAGCCCTAACTCTAACCCTAACCAAACCATAATCCTAGACTTGACATTAGACCTATCCCTAATTCTTACTCTAATGCTTACACAAATCCTAACCTTACACCTAGCCTTAACCCTAGCCCTAATTCGAGTCTATCCCTAACTCTGATCAGTAACAATAATTTTCACTCTGATGGTAACAGGAACCCTATCTCTAATCATCACCCTAAACCTAAACCTAATCTACACACTAGATTTAGACATAATGCTAAACTTAACACTAGAATTATCATAACCCTAGCTCTAAAAATAGCCCTAGTCCTAAATAGCCCTAACCTAACTCAAAACCTAGACCTAATCAGAGCCCTAACCCTAGCTTTAACACTAGCCCTAATATTAACCCTAGCCCTAACACTTAACCTAAACCTAACTAACCTGAACCTAAATAAAACCTAAACCTAACTAAACCTAAACCTTGTCCTAACCCAAAATCTAACCCAAACCATAGCCCTACTCCTAAACATAATCCTATCTGTATCCCTAGCTCTAATCTTATCCATTAACCTAACCATAAAACTAACCAAATTCTAACCCTAGGAATAACCCTAACCAAAGCTCTATCCTAACCATAACCCTAGTCCTAATTGTAGCTCTAATCCAAACTATTACCCTAACCATAACCCTAACTGAAATCTATCCCTAGGCCTATATCTAACCCTATCCCTAACCCTAAACCTGTCCATAATTCTAATTCTAACCTTAACCCTAAAACTATTCCTAATGCTAATTTGAGCCCTAACCCTAATCCTTAACCTAACACATATCCTAACCCTGACTCTGACCCTAGCTGTAAACCGGACCCTAAATATCAACCTAACAATTACAATAGACTTGGCCATAATCTTTAGCCTAAAACTATCCCTAACCATGTTACACCTTACATTAGCCATATCCCTAATCCTAGCCCTAACCCTAATACAAATCCTAGCCCTAATCCTATATCTAAGCCTAGACTTAATCCTAACCCTAACATTAACCCTAGCCCTAACCCTAATTTTATGCTTTGCCCTAGCCCTAAATGTAGATGTAACATCATACCTTACCCGAACCCTAATGCTAACCCTAACCCTAGCCCTAAACCTATGCCTAAACCTACCACTAACCATAGCTCTAATCTAGCCCTAATTTAGTCCTAACCCTAAACCTAACACTATGCCTAGCCCTAAGAATAACTTTAACTCTTGCCCTATTCCTATCCCCAGTTCTAAACCTATTCGTTACCATGACTCAAACCCTATCCATATCCCTAGCCCCAAGCCTAGCCCTAACCTTCACCCTAGCCCTAAACCTGGATCTAACCCTAACCTTTAGCCTAAAGCTCACTCGAAAACTAGCCCTACCACAAATGATAATTGGAAAACTAGCCCTAACACTACCCAAGCCCTAAAACAAAATTGAACCATAACTCTAACCCAACCCTTAACCTAAACCAAACACTAACCCTACACCTAGCCCTAAACGTAGTCCTAATTTGAATCCCAACTCTAACCCTATAAGTAACTCTGACCCTTACTCGGACCCAAAAGTAACACTAGCTCTAAACATTGACCTAACGCTAACCCTAGAACTAGCCCTAATCAGAAGTTAGTTCTTTCATTAACTGTAGCCCTAAAGCTAACACAAATCCTAGCCCTATTCCGAGCCTTAAACCTAGGTTTAACCCTAAACCTAACCCTAACCCTAATGCTAACCCTAACTCTACCCCTAACCCTATTCCTTACCCTAAACCAAATCCTCACCCTTATTTTACCCTAGTCCTAACCATAATCGTTAGCATCCCTCAAACCCTATCTCTTTTACTAGTCCTACCCTAGCCCTCATTCTAGATCTAACCTTAACTCTAACCCTGACCCTTATTCTGACCCTAACACTAACCCTAGGTCTAAACATGACACCCTGTAGTGAACCCTAATCCTACCCCTACTGGTAAAATTATACCTAAACCTAACAGTAACACTAGCTCTAGAACAAACCTGATCCTAAATAGAGTCATAAATCTAGCCTTAGCCCTAAAGAAAAAATGTAGCACTAGCCCTAACAATAACCGTTAACCTAACGTAAAGACTAACTCTATCCCTTTACCCAATGCTGGTCCTAAATCTGGCTCTCACCTTAAACTTAACCCTAACCTGACAATGACAGTTACCCTAAAACAAACCCTAGCTCTAAATCTTATCCTAACCCAAAACTGAACTAGAACACTAGACTTATCCATAACCCTAACCCTAAAACTTGCCATAACCATATCCTAGCCCTTACATTACCCATAGCCCTAATGCTAGCCATAAAACTCACACAAATGTAGCCCTTATCCTAGCCCTAGCCTAGCACTTATTGTAACCCTAACCAGAAGCCTAGACCTAATGCTAACCCTAACCCTCACCCTAACCCCAATTCTAGCTCAAACTCTAACCTTGTGATTAGGGCTAGTTGTAGGGTTAGGGTTATGGCTATGTCTAGTGTTAGGTTTAGGTTTTCGGTTAGGGTCAGGTTTAGAGATAGGATAAGTGTTAAAGGCAGGGTCAGTGTAAAGGATAGAGTTAGAGTTAAGATTAAAGCCAGAATTGGAACTAGGTTTATGTCTAAGGGTACGGTTAGTCTTTGCGTTAAGTTAAGGGTTATTGTTAGGGCTAAGGCTAGGTTTTTGTTTATGTCTACAACTAGAGTTAAAGCTAGATTAAGGATTAGGTTTAGGTCTAGGGCTAGGGATAGGGTCAGGTTTAGGTATAAGGTTACTGGTAGGGCTAGTGTTATGGTTTGGAGTAGTTTTAGGGTCAGGTTTAGACCTAGGTTAGTGTTATGGTCAGTATAAAGGTCAGGGTTGGGGTTAAGGTTTGGGATAGGGTTAGAGCTAGAATGAGGGCTAGGGTTAGGACTATTAATTGGTGAGAGTTTTGATTAGCCTGAGGATTAGTGATAGGTCTAGGGTTACCATTAGGGTTAGGCTTTTGCTTAGTGTTAGAGATAGGGTTAGAGCTAGGTTTAGGGCTAGGATGAGGGCTAGTGTTTGTATTAGATTCAGGGCTAGGATTATTGATAGGGCTAATATCAGGTCTAGGGTTAGGGGTAGGGTTAGGGTTCAGGTTAGGGTTAAAGCTAGGTGTAGGGCTCAGATTAGGGATAATTTTTGTGTTAGTGTAAG
>NW_026007236.1:18187-42195 GCF_001458135.2 Marmota marmota marmota
GTGTATTTTTAGGGTCAGGATCAGGTTTCAGGTTTGTGTTAGTTTAATTATTTGGTTAGGGCTCAAATTTGTGTTAGGGTTAGAATTAGGGATAGATTTATGAATAGGTTTAGGTTTAGGATTCAGGTTAAGATTAGGGTAATTTGTAGGGTTAGGGTTAGTGATACAGTTAGCATTAGGCCTAGGGTTAGTATTTGGTTTAGGGTTATTGTTAGGGTAATGAATAGCATTAGAGCTAGGGTTAGGGCTATGGTTTTGGATAGGATTAGTGCTAGCGTTAAGGTTAGGGTTAGGCTAGTGCTAGGGTTAGGGTTTGGGTTAGGTTTAGGGTACAGATTAGGTTTTGAGCTAGGTTTAGTTCTAGGGTGAGTGTTAGGTTTAGGATTATGTCTAGGATTAGATTTACAGTTAAGGTTAGGATTAGTGTTAGGGTTATGGATAAGGTTATCTTTAGAGTTAGGTTAATGGATAGGGTTAGATATTGTTTTAGGGATAGGGGTAATCTTAGGTTTAGGGTTAGTGTTAGGGTTAGGGCTAAGATTATCATTAGATTTCGGGTAATGAATGGGGTTAGATGTCAGGTTAGGGTTAGGGATAGTTTTAGGTTTAGGGTTAGTGTTAGGGTTAGGGCTAAGGTTGGTGTAAGAGTAATGGTTAGGGTCTTATCTAAGTTTAAGGCTACAATGAGGGTTAAGTTTAGCATTAGGTCTAGGATTAGGTTTACAATTAGGATTAGAGCTAGAGTTATCATTAGGGTTAAGGCTCTGTTTAGTGTAATGGATGATTTTAGAGATGGTATTAGGGCTAGTGTTAACATTATGATTAGGGCTAGGATTAGGATTACGTTTAGGGATAGGGCTAGGATTATGTTTAGGATTCAGTTTTGGGTTTTATCTAGGGTTAGGACTAAGGCGAGGGTTAGGCTTAGCTTTAGTGTTAGGCTTAGGGTAAGGAATAAGCTTAGGTTAGGGTTAGGATTATGCTTTGGGCTAGATTTAGGCCTATGATTAGGGCTAGGGTTTTGTGTTAGCTTTAGAGCTAGTTTTAGTGCTATGGTAACGTAAGGGTTATGTTTACATTCATGGCTAGGTCTAGTGTTAGGTTCTGGTTTCGGTTAGGATCAGTTTTATAGCTAGGTTTAGTATTAGTGTCAGGGTCTGTGTTTGGATTAGGGTTAGGGTAGGGCAAAAGACAGAATTAGGATTGGTTAGGTATAGAGGTAAGGTTAGTGTTTGGCTTAGGGTAAGGGTTATCATTAGAGCTAGGGCTAGTATTTTTGTTTAGGTCTTGGTGAAAGATATGGCTAGATTTTTGATTAGGTTTAATCTACGTCTAGTGTTAGGGTTAGGTTTATATATAGGATTATGGGTAGAGCTACTGTTAGGGTTTAGTTTAGTTTCAGGGTCAGAATAAGGGTCAGGGTTAGGGTTAGGATTTAGGTTATTGTTAAAACAAGAATGAAGGCTAGAGTTAGGACTAGTAATAGGGTTAGTGTTTGGGTTAGACTAAGGATTAGTTTTAGGACTAGGGTTAGCATTAGGGTTGGGGTTTGGTTAGGGTAAAGCATAAGGTTTGAGCTAGGGTTAGAGCTAGGTTTCGGGTTAGGGTTAGGGCTAATGTTAGGGTTAGGATTAGGGTGAAAGCTAGGGTTAGGTCTCAGATTTGGGCTAGGTTTTGGCTAGCATTAGGTTCAAGGTTATGGCTAATGTATGATCTAGCTTTACGGTTAGAACTAATTTTAGAATTAGGGTTAGGACTAGGTCTAGTGTTAGGGTAAGGTTTAGGTTTAGGGTGATGTTTACAGGTACGGTTAGTGTTAATGTCAGAGACAGGTTCAGGGGTAGTTTTAGGGTTAAGATTAGGACTTGAATTAGGGCTAGGTTTAGGGCTAGATGTAAGGTTAGGGTTTGGTTGAGGTAAAAGTTTAGGGTTAGTGTTATGGCTCAATTTTGTTTTAGGGCTAAGCCTATGGTTAGGACTAGTTTTAGGATTAGCATTAGGGTTAGGGCTAGTGTTAGGGTTAGGTTTAGGTGTAGAATAAGGGTTAGATTTTGAGTTAGATTTAGATCTAGGTTTAGGGCAAGGTGTAAAGTTAGGGCTAGGGTTATTCTAGGCTTAGGGCTAGGAATAAGGTTACGGTAAGTGATAGGGTAGGAATTAGGGCTAGGGCTAGTTTAAGAGTCATAGTTAGTTTTAGAGCTAGGGTTAGGGTTAGGTTTAGGATTAGGGCGAGGGTTAGTGTTAGGGTTAGTTCTAGGGTTAAGGTTAGTGTTAGGGTTAGTGTTAGGGTTAGGGTTTGGGTTAGGATTAAGGTAAGTGATGGGGTTATAACTAGTTTTAGGACCAGGGAAAGGGTTAGAATTAGGGTTTAGTTATGATTAAGGCTAGTTTTGGGGCTAGGATGAGAGGTAGTGTTCGTGTTAGGGTTAGGGCTAGAATTAGGGCTAGGGTGAATGTCTGGTCTAGGGTTACAGTTAGGGATATGTTTGGGGTTATGTTTATTGTTAGGTCTAGTGTAAAGGTTAGATTTACGGTAAGGGTCAATTAAAGCTATGTGTATTATTAGGGTCAGTGTATGGCTTAAGGTTTGGTTTAACTTAAGGTTTAGGCTTAGGGCTCGAATTAGCATTAGGGTTAGAGTTCGGGTTAGGGTCTTGAATAGTCTTCGGATTAAGGTTCAGGTTAGTTTTAGGGTAATGGATAGGATTAGGGATTACAGTAGGTTTGGGATAAGCCTAGGGTTATCATTAGGGTTAGGATTATGGTTAGGATAATGTGTAGAATTAGATCTAGGTTTAGGGCTAGGGTTATGGTTAGGATTAGGGCTAGGGTTAGGGTAGTGGATATAATTAGAGCTATGTTTAGGGCTATGGTTAATGTTAGGATTAGGGCTAGTGTTAGGTTAGGGTTTGGGATAGGGCTAGGGTTATGTTAAGGGGAAATGTTAAGCTTTGAGCTAGGGTTATGTCTAAAGCAAGGCTTAGGGTTAGGGTTAGGGCTAAGGTTAGGTTTACGGTTACACTTAGGACTAGTTCAGGCCTAGGATAAGGGCTAGGTTTTGTGTTAGTTTAGGCCTAGGTTTAGGGCCATGGGTAATGTAAGAGCTAGGGTTTTGATTAGGGCTAGTTTTATGGTTAGGGTTATGGCTAGGTCTAGTGTTACGATTAGGGTTTGGGTTAGGGTGATCTTTGGATCTAGGATTATGTTAGGGACAGGGCCAGTGTTAGGATAGAGTTAGTGTTGGGGTTAGTGCCAGAATTAGGACTAGAGTTAGGTCTAGGAGAAGGGTTAATATTTGGGTTAGGTTAAGGGTTATTGTTAGGGCTATGGCTAGGTTGTTGTTCAGGTCTAGGTCTAAAGATATGGCTAGAATTTAGGATTAGATTTAGGTCTAGTGTAGTGTTACATTTAGGTTTATGTATAGGATTACCAGTTTTGGTTTAAATATAGGATTAGGGTTCAGTTTCGGGTTAGGGTCAGGTTTAGACCTACATTTAGTGTTAGGGTCAGAATAAGTGTCAGGGTTAGGGTTTGGGTTTGGGTTAGGGTTAGAGCTAGAATGAAGTTTACAGTTAGGAATAGCAAAAGGATTAGCGTTTGGGTTTGGCTATGGATTAGGTTTAGGACTAGGGTTAGCATTAGGTTTAAGTTTTAGCTTATGGTAATGGATAGGGTAAGAACTAGGATTAGAGCTATGGTTAGAGTATGGGTTAGGGCTAGTTTTAGGATTAGGGTTAAAATAAGATTAACACTCAGATGAGGGCCAGGTTTGGGGTTAGGTTGGGGCTAGTCTTGGGCCTACAACTAATGGTTGAACCAGGGTTATGATTAGGCTACTTTTTGCGTAAGTGTTATGGCTAGGTGAAGTGTTAGGGTTAGGGTTAGCATTAGCGTGATGTTTAGAGCTAGGGTTAGTATTAGGGTCAGGGTCAGTGTTCGGATTATAGTTAGGGTTAGGACTAAACCCAGAATTATCACTAGAGTTAAGTCTAGGGGTAGGATTAGTGTTTGTATTAGGTTACGGTTTGTCATCAGGGCTAGGGCTAGCTTTTTGTTTAGGTCTAGGGCTAGAGATATGGCTAGATTTAGTATTAGGTTTAGGTCTAGGATTAGTGTTAGGGTTAGGTTTAGGAATAGGTTTATTTCTCATGCTAGTTTTAGGGTTCAGTATAGAGTTAGGATCAGGTTTAGACCTACGGTTACCATTAGAGTCAGAATAAGTGTCAGGTTTGAGTTATGGTTAGAGCGAGAATGAGGGCTAGGGTTAGCACTAGTAATAGGGATAGGGTTTGGGTTAGGCCTATAGGTAGCATTAGGGTTAGAGTTAGCTTAGGGTCAGGTATAGGATCAGAGCTAGGGTTAGGGCTATGTTTAGAGTTAGGTTTAGGGCTAGAGTTAGGTTTAGGTTTTGGGTTAAAGCTATGCTTAGGTCTTGCATTAAGTCTAGGTTTTGGTTAGAGTTAGGGCTAGGTTTAGAGTTATAGCCAATGTAGGGACTAGGGTTTTTATTTGGGATAGTTATAGGATTAGGGTTAGGACTAGGTCTAGTTGTAGGATTAGGTATAACATTAGGGTGATGTTTAGAGCTAGGGTGAGTGTTAGGGTAAAATTCAAGGTCAGAGTAGTTTTAGGGTTAGGGTTTGGACTCAAATTAGGGCTAGTGTTAGGGCTAGGTGTAGAGTTAGGTTTTGGTTTAGGATAAGTTTTAAAGTTAGGGCTATGGCTCAGTTTTGTTTAAGGCTACGGCTATGGTTAGGGCTAGTTTTAGGCTTAGCATTAGGTTTAGGGCTAGTGTTAGTTTTAGGTTTAGGCTTAGGGTTAAAGTTAGATTTAGGTTTAAGATTAAGTCTAGGGTTAGGTCTAGGGCTAAGGATAGGGGTACTGTTAGGTGTGTTGGTTTATGGCTAGAATTAGTGTTATGATAAGGAATAGGACTAGAACTAGAAATAGGGCTAGGGTAAGAGTGAGAGTTAGTCTTACAGCTAAGGTTAGTGTTTGGTTAAGTATAGGGCTTAATTAGGGCTAGTAATAGGGCTAGGTTTATGGTTATGTTTAGGCCTAGAGTAAGTTTTAGGCTTACGGTTAGGTTTAGTGTAAGCCATGGGCTTCAAGCTATGGATAGGGCTAGGGTGAAGTTTAGAATTATGGTTAAGGCTAGCGTTTCATTAGAGTTATTATTAATGCTAAGTTTAGGGCTAGGATGAGGGTAATGTCAGAGACACGTTCAGGGGTAGTTTTAGGGTTAAGATTAGGACTAGAATTAGGGATAGGCTTAGGGCTAGATGTAAGGTTAGGGTTTGGTTGAGGTAAAAGTTTAGGGTTAGTGTTATGGCTCAATTTTGTTTTAGGGCTAAGCCTATGGTTTAGGACTAGTTTTACGATTAGAATTAGGGTTAGGGCTAGTGTTAGGGTTAGGTTTAGGTGTAGAATAAGGGTTAGATTTAGAGTTAGATTTAGATCTAGGGTTAGGGCAAGGTGTAAGGTTAGGTCTAGGGTTATTCTAGGCTTAGGCCTAGGAATAAGGTTATGGTAAGTGATAGGGTAGGAATTAGGGCTAGGGTTAGGGTGAGAGTTATAGATAGCCTTAGAGCTAGGGTTAGGGTTAGGTTTTGGATTAGGGCTAGGGTTAGTGTTAGGGTTAGTCCTAGGGTTAAGTTTAGGGCTAGGGTTAGTATTAGGGTTAGGGTTTGGGTTAGGTTTAGGGTAAGTGATGGGGTTATAACTAGGTTTAGGTCTAGGGAAAGGGTTAGAATTAGGGTTAGGTTATGATTAAGGCTAGGTTTTGGGCTACAATGAGAACTAGTGTTCATGTTAGGGTTACGGCTAGGATTAGGGCTAGGCTAATGTCAGGTCTAGGGTTACAGTTAGGGATATGTTTGGGGTTATGTTTGTGGTTAAGTCTAGTGTAAAGGTTAGATTTATAGTAACGTTCAATTTACAGCTATGTGTATTATTAGGTTCAGTGTATGTCTTAAGGTTTGGTTTAAGTTAAGGTTTAGTCTTAGGGCTCGAATTAGGGTTAGAGTTTGGTTAGAGTCATGAATAGTCTTAGTATTAGGTTTCAGGTTAGTTTTAGGGTAATGGATAGGTTTAGGGTTTGGTATAGGTTTAGGGTTAAGCCTAGGGTTAGCATTAGGGTTAGTATTATGGTTAGGGTAATGTATAGAATTAGATCTAGGTTTAGGGCTAGGGTTATGGTTAGGATTAGGGCTAGGGTTAGGGTAGTGGATATAATTAGAGCTATGTTTAGGGCTATGGTTAAGGTTAAGATTAGGGCTAGTGTTAGGTTAGGGTTTGGGAAAGGGCTAGGGTTATGTTAAGGGGAAATGTTAAGCTTTGAGCTAGGGTTAGGTCTAAAGCGAGGCTTAGGGTTAGAGTTAGGGCTAGGGTTAGGTTTAGGGTTACACATAGGGCTATGTTCAGGCCTAGGATAAGGGCTTGGTTTTGTGTTAGTTTAGGCCTAGGGTTAGGGACATGGGTAATGTAAGAGCTAGGGTTTTGATTAGGGCTAGTTTTATGGTTAGGGTTATGGCTAGGTCTAGTGTTAGGATTAGGTTTTGGGTTAGGGTGATCTTTGGAGCTAGGATTATGTTAGGGTCAGGGCCAGTGTTAGGTTAGAGTTAGTGTTGGGGTTAGTGCCAGAATTAGGACTAGGGTTAGGTTTAGGGGTAGGGTTAGTATTTGGGTTAGGTTAAGGGTTATTGTTAGGGCTAGGGCTAGGTTGTTGTTCAGGTCTAGGTCTAAAGATATGGCTAGAATTTAGGATTAGATTTAGGTCTAGTGTAGTGTTACATTTAGGTTTATGTATAGGGTTACCAGTTTAGATTTAAATATAGGATTAGGGTTTGGTTTCGGGTTAGGGTCAGGTTTAGACCTACAGTTAGTGTTAGGCTGAGAATAAGTGTCAGGGTTAGGGTTTGGGTATGGGTTAGGGTTAGAGCTAGAACGAAGGTTAGAATTAGACTAGTAATAGGATTAGGGTTTGGGTTCTGCTATGGATTAGGTTTAGGACTAAGGTTAGCATTAGGTTTAAGTTTTAGCTTATGGTAATGGATAGGGTCAGAGCTAGGATTAGAGCTAGGGTTAGGGTATGGGTTAGGGCTAGTTTTAGGATTAGGGTTAAAAATAGGGTTAGCGCTCAGATAGGGCCAGGTTCGGGGTTAGGTTGGGGCTAGTGTTAGGCCTACAACTAATGGTTGAACCAGGGTTATGATTTGGGCTACTTTTTGTGTAAGTGTTATGGCTAGGTCAAGTGTTAGGGTTAGGGTTAGCGTTAGCATGATGTTTAGAGCTAGGCTTAGTGTTAGGGTCAGGGTCAGTATTCAGGTTATATTTAGGGTTAGTATTAAATCCAGAATTATCACTAGAGTTAGGTCTAGGGGTAGGATTAGTGTTCGTGTTAGGTTAAGGTTTATCATTGGGGCTAGGGCTAGGTTTTGGTTAGGTCTAGGGCTAGTGATATGGCTAAATATAGGATTAGGTTTAGGTCTAGGATTAGTGTTAGGGTTAGGTTTAGGAATAGGTTTATTTCTCGTGCTAGTTTTAGGGTTCAGTATAGAGTTAGGGTCAGGTTTAGACCTACGGTTACCATTAGGGTCAGAATAAGTGTCAGGTTTGAGTTATGGTTAGAGCTAGAATGAGGGCTAGCCATAAAACAAAGTAATAGGATAGGGTTTGGGTTATGCTAAGGATTAGGGTTAGGCCTATAGTTAGCAATAGGTTTATAGTTAGCTTAGGGTAAGCTATAGGATCAGAGCTAGGTTTAGGGCTATGTTTAGAGTTAGGGTTAGGGCTAGTGTTAGGTTTAGTTTTAGTTTTAGGGTTAAACTATTCTTAGGTCTTGCATTAAGGCTAGGTTTTGGTTAGAGTTAGGGCTAGGTTTAGAGTTATGGCCAATGTATGGACTAGGGTTTTGATTTGGGCTAGTTATAGGATTAGGGCTAGGACTAGGTCTAGTTGTAGGATTAGGTATAACATTAGGGTGATGTTTAGAGCTAGGGTTATTGTTAGGGTAAAATTCAAGGTCAGAGTAGTTTTAGGGTTAGGTTTTGGACTCGAATTAAGGCTAGGATTAGGGCTAGGGATATGATTACGGCTAGTTTTAGGCTTAGCATTTGGTTTAGGGCTAGTGTTAGGTTTAGGTTTAGGCTTAGGGTTAAATTTTGATTTATATTTAAGATTAAGTCTAGGGTTAGGTCTAGGGCTAAGGATAGGACTACTGTTAGGTCTTGGTTTATGGCTAGGATGAGAGTGGGTGTTTGTCTTATGGCTAAGCTTAGTGTTTGTTTAAGTATAGGTCTTAATTAGGGCTAGTAATAGGGCTAGGTTTATGGTTATGTTTAGGCCTAGAGCAAGTTTTAGGCTTACGGTTAGGTTTAGTGTAAGCGATGGGGTTCGAGCTAGGGATAGGGCTAGGGTGAAGTTTAGAATTAGGGTTAGGGCTAGGGTTCCATTAAAGTTATGATTAATGCTAGGTTTAGGGATAGGATGAGGGCTAGTGTTTGTGTTAGGTTTAGGGCTAGGGTTAGTGTTATGGCAAATGTCAGATCTAGGATTACGTTTAGGGATAGTTTTAGGGTTAGGTTTTTGGCTGTGTTTAGTGTAAGTGTAAGGTTTATGGAACTATCAAGTTTATAGCTAGGGGTATTAATAGGGTCAGGGTCAGGTTTAGAGTTTTGTTTATGTTAGGGTTTAGGTTTAGGGCTCGAATTAGCATTAGGTTTTGGGTTAGGGTCATGATAGGGTTTGGTTTAGGGTTCAGGTTAGATTTAGCATAATGGATAGGGTTATGGTTAGGGATAGTGTTAGATTTAGGCCTAAGGTTAGCATTATAATTAGGGTTATGTTTATGGTAATTGATAGGGTTAGAGCTAAATTTAGGGCTAGGGTTAAGGTTAGGGTTATGGGTTTGGTTTGTGTTAAGGTTAGGGCTAGAATTACGGCTAGGGCAAATGTCAGGTCTAGGGTTATGTTTAGGGATAGTTTTAGGGTTAGGTTTATGGCTAGGTCTAGTATAAAGTTTAGGTTTAGGAGTAGGGTCAATGTTAGAGCTAGGTATATTATAATGGGAAGTGTCAGAGTTAGGGTTTGTGTTAGGTTAAGATTTAGGTTTAGGGTTCGATTTAGCATTAGGGTTAGGGATAGGTTAATGATAGGGTTAGGTTTAGGGTTCAGGTTAGGTTTAGGTTAATGAAATAGTTTCGAGTTAGGGATAAGTATAGGATTAGTCTTAGGGTTACCATTAGGATTTTGGTTATGGTTAGGGTAATGGATAGGGTTAGAGCTAGTGATAGGGCTAGGGTTATGGTTAGAATTCTGGCTAGTTTTAGGGTAAGGTTTAGTGCTATGTTCTGGGTTAGGGTTAGGTTTAGGGTTAGGTTTAAAGCTAAGGTTAAGGCTCAGATTAGGACTTGTTTTGGGGTTTGGTTAGGGCTAGGGTTAGGGCTATGGCTAATGTATGACCAAGTGTTACAATTAGTGCTAGTTTTAGGGTTAGGGTTAGGGGTAGTTATAGTGTTATGGTTAGGTTTAGGGTTAGGGTGATGTGTAGAGTAAGGGTTATTGTTATTGTTAGGGTCAGTGTCAGAGTCAGGGTTAGTTTTAGGGTTAAGGTTAGAACTCGAATTAGGGCTAAAGTTAGTACTAGGTGTAAGTTTAGGTTCAGCTTAGATTAAGGGTTTGGGATATAGGTTGGCTTTGTTTTATGGCTAGGGCTCTGGTTATGGCTAGATTATAGATTAGCATCAGGGTTAGGGCTAGTGTTAGGTTGAGGTTTAAGTTTAGAGTTAGGGTTAGATTTAGTGTTAGATCTAGGGTTAGGGCTAGGGCTAGGGCTAAATTATGGCAAGTATTAAGGCTAGGGTTAGTGTTGGGTTTATACCAAGGTGTTGGGCTAGAGTTAGGGTTAGTATTGGTATTAAGGTTAAGTTTAGGGAAATGGGTGTGGTTATAGCTAGCTTTAGGGCTAGGGTGAGCATTATAATTAGGAAAATTAAGGCTAGGTTTAGGGCTAGGTTAAGGGCTAGGGTTTCTGTTAGGGTTATGGTTAGGAAGAGATCTAGGGCTAATATCATGTCTAGGGTTAATGTTAAGGATAGTTTTAGGGTTAGATTATTGCTAGCTCTAGTGTAAGAGTTAGGTTTTGATTATAGGTTTAGGTTAAAGATCAGCTTTAGGGCTTGGGTTATTATTAGGGTCAGGGTTACGGTCAGGGTTAGCATTTGGTTTAGCTAAAGGTTTAGGGTTAGGGCTCGAATTAGAGTTAGGATTAGGTTTAGGGTAAGCATAATGGAAAGGTTTAGTTTAGATTTCAGTTAAGGTTTAGGGTAATGGTTGGGTGAGGTTCAGCAATCGGTTTAGGGTTAGCATTAGGGTTAGGGTTATGTTTAGTGTAATGGACAGGTTTATAGCTAGGGTTAGGGCTAGGTTATGATTTGGATTAAGTCTAGGATTAGGGCTAGGTTTAGGGATAGGGTGTGCTTTAGGATAAGTTTTAGAGTTAGGATAAGTGTTAGGTTTAGGGATAGGGTTATTATTAGGTTAAGGTAAGGGTTAGTGTTTGAGCTAGGGTTAGGGCTAGGGTGAGGGTTAGATTTACGTTTAGGTCTAGGTTTACATTTATGGTGAGAGTTAAGTTTAGTGTTAGGGATAGAGTTTTAATTAGGGGTAGGGTAAGGGTTAGGGTAATGGACATAGTTGGAGCTAAAAGTTCAGGCTAGGTTTAATGTTAGGATTAGGGTTAGGTTTAGGGTTAGGGTTTAGGATAGAGCTAGGTTTATGTTTAGTGTAAAGGTTAGGCTTTGAGCTAGGGTTAAATCTAAGGCAAGGCGTATGTTAGGGCTAGGATTAGAGCTAGGGTTAGGCTGAGGGCTATGCTTAGATCTAAGTATAGGACTAGGATTAGGGCTAGGTTTTGTGTTAGGTTTAGGACAATGTGTAATATATGAACTAGGTTTATGTTTAGGGCTAGTTTTAGGGTTGGGGTTATGGCTAGGTCTAGTGTTAGGTCTAGGTTTTGGGTTAGTGTCAGGTTTAAAGCTAGGTTCAATGTTAGAATCAGGGTGTGTTTTGGGGATAGGTTTAGGGTTAGGGTTAGAGCCAGAATTAGCAATAGGTTTAGTTCTAGAGGTAGGGTAATTTTTCGGTTTAGGTTAAGAGTTATTGTTAGGGCTAGTGCTAGGTTTTTGTTTAGGTCTAGGGCTAGAGTTATAGCTATATTTAGGATTAGCTTTGGGTCTAGGTCTAGTGTTAGGCTTAGGTATGAATATAGGGTTACCATTAGGGCTAGTATTAGGATTTGGTTTAGGGTTTTGGTCGGGTTTAGGCCTAGGGTTACTGTTAGGGTCAGATGAAGGTCAAAGTTATGTTTAGAGGTATAAAGAGGGCTAGAGTTAAGACTAGTATTATGGTTATAGTTTAAGTTAGGCTAAGTATTAAGATTAGAGCTAGGGTTAGTATTTGCATTAGGGTTTGGCTTAGTGTAAGGAATAGGGTTGGAGTTAGGTTTAGGCTAGTGTCTGCGTTAGGGTTAAGACTAGTCTTAGGGTTAAAGCTAAGGTTATGGCTAGGATTAGGGTTAGAATTTGTGTTAGGGTTAGGGCTACGGTTAGGACAATGACTAATGTACAAACTAGGGTTATGATTAAGGCTAGTTTTAGGTTAGGTTAAGGCTAGAAATAGTGTTAGGGTTAATTTAAGTTTAGGGTGATTTTTAGAGCTAGGATTAGTGTTAGGGTCAGAGTCAGGGTCAGGGTTAGTTTTAGAGGTAGTTTTAGGGATAAGTGTGTAGGGTTATGGTTTGATTTAGGTTAAGTGTTAGGATTAGGGCTATGGCTTGGTTTTGCTTTATGGTTAGGGCTAGGGAGAGGGCAAGTTTTAGGATTATTGTTATGGTTAGGGTTAGTGTTAGGGTTTGGTTTATGCTTATTGTTACAGTTATATTTGGAGTTAGGTTTAGATTTAGACTTAGGCTTAGATCTATGGTTAGGATTAAGACTAAGGATAGAACTAGGGCTAGGGCTATGGCAAAAGTTAGATTTAGTCTTATGGCTAAGTTTAGGGTTAGGATAGGATTAAATAAAGGTTAGGATTAGCACTAGGTTTTGTGTTAGGCCTAGGTTTAGGGCGAGGGTTAGGGTTAGGTTTAGGGTTATGGTTAATTTTTAGGTACAGGATGAGCTTATAGGTAGATTCAGGGCTAAGGCAAAAAATAGAATTAGGGTTAGGGCTCGGGTTATTGTTTGGGTTAGGATTAAGCCTAGGTTAAGGTCTAGGATATGGCTAGGGCTAATTTCAAGTCTAGTGTTATGGTTAAAAATAGTTTTAGGGTTAGGTTTATGGCTACATCTAGTGTAAGAGTTAGGTTTAGGCTTAGGGTCAGGTATAGAGCTAAGGGTACTAATAGGGTCAGGGTTGTGATTAGTGTTTTGGATAGGTTAATGCTTAATGTTAGGTCTCAAATTAGCATTAGAGTTAGGATTAGGGTAAAGATAGTGTTAGGTTTAGGTATCAGGTTAGGTTTAGTGTAATGGGTAGGGTTAGAATAAGGGATACAGTCAGGTTTAGGCCCAGGTTTAGCATTTGGGTTAAGGTTATGGTTAGGGTAATGGATAGGGTTAGAGACAGGGGTACAGCTGTGGTCAATGTTATGATTATTGATAGGGTTAGGCTTAGGCTTAGGGTTAGGGTTAAATCTAGGGTTATGGCTAGGTTTATAGTTATGATTAATGGTAGGGTTGGGGTAAATCTAGGGATAGTGCTCAGAATAAGGCTAGGTTTGGGGTTAAGTTAAGGCTAGGTTCACGGTTACTGCTAATGTAAGTACCATGGTTACGATTAGGGCTAATTTTAGGGTTAGGGTTAGGGCTAGGTCTATTGTTAGGTTTAGGTATAGGGTTCGGTTGATAATTAGAGCTAGGATCAGTGTTAAGTTCAGAGTCAGGGTCAGGGTTAGTTTTAGGGTTTGGCTTAAAACTCAAATTAGGGCTAGAGTTATGGCTAAGTGAAGGGTTAGGGCTTAGTTTATATTAAGGGTTAGGGTTAGATCTATGGCTTGGTTTTGTTTTAGGGCTAGGGTTAGTGCTAGTTTTAGGATTAGCCTTAAGGTTAGGGCTAGTGTTAGGTTTATGTTTAGGCTAAGGGTTAGGGTTAGATTTAGAGTTAGGGTTAGATCTAGGGTTGCTGCTAGGGCTATGAATAAGGCTAGTATTAGACCTATAGTTTGGGCTAGGATTAGGGTTCCAGTAAAGTATAGGGTTAGAACTAGTGTTAGGACTAAGGTGAAACTTAGATTTAGTCTTTGGACTAAGGTTAGGGTTAAGGTTAGGGATAGGGCTAAATTAGATCAGGTAAGGGATAAAGATGGAACTAGGGTTAGGGTTAGAGTTAGGGTTAAAGCTAGGTTTAGAGCTTGAAATAGGGCAAGTTTTTGTTGTAGGGTTAGGGCTAGGGTTAGGGCAATGGCTAATGTAAGAACTAGGGTTACCATTAGGGTTAGTTTTAGGCTTAGAGTTAAGGGTAGGTCTAGTGTTAGGGTTAGGATTAAGGTTAGAGTGATATTTAGAGCTAGAGTTAGTGGTAGGATAAGAATGAGGGTCACGGTTAGGGTTAGGACTCAAATTAGGGATAGGGTTACTGGTAGGTTTTGGTTTAAGGTTAGGATGGTGTTTATAGCTAGGGTGTGTGTTAGGATATGAGTCAGTGTCAGGGTTACTTTTAAAGTTGTGTTTAGGAGTCAAATAAGGGCTAGGGATAGTTCTATATGTACTATTAGGGTGGTTTAAGTTAAGGTTTAGGGTTATGGCTTTGCTTGGTTTTGTTTTACTGCTAGGGTTAGGGTTAGTGCTAATTTTATAATTAGCATTAGGGTTAGGGCTAGTGTTATTTTTAGGCTTAATCTTAGGGTTAGGGTTAGATTTAGATTTAGGGTTAGATCTAGGTTTAGAGTTAGGAATGAGGATAGGGAAAGTGTTAGGGCTAGGGTTAGAAATTGGTATGTAATAGGGTTAGAACTAGGGATAGGGCTAGTGTAAATTAGAGTTAGTCTTAGGGCTTGAGATAGGGAAATGGATAAATTAGGGCTAGTATTAGGGCTATGGTTAGTGTTCAGCTTAAATATAGAGTAGGGTTTGAGTTAATATTATGTTTAGGGTAAGGGATGATGTTATAGCTAGGTTTAGAGGTAGGGTGATATTTAGAATTAGCGTTAGGGCTTTGGTTACAGTTAGGATTATGATTAAGGCTAGGTTTAGTGCTAGGATGAGGGCTAGTGTTTATTTTAGGGTTAGCACTAGGATTTGGTGTATGCCTAATTTCAGGTCTCGAATTATGTTTGAAGATATTATTGTGTTTAGGATTATGGCTATATCTAGTGTAAGGGTTAGGTTTAGGGGTAGGGTCAGATTTAGGGCTAGGGGTATTATTATGGACAATGTCTGGGTTAAGGTTTGGGATAGGTTAAGGTCTAAATTAGGGATTGAATTAGCATTGGGGTTAGGGTAGAGTAATGATAGGGTTAGTATTAGGGTTCGGGTTAGGTTTAGGGTTATGAATAGAAATACGATTAGAGATAGCAATAGGTTTAGGCCTAGGGTAAGCATTAGGGCTAGGGTTATGTTTATGGTAATGGATAAGGTAAGGGCTAGGGTTATGGTTAGGGCTTGATTTAGGTTTAAAACTCAGGATAGGGCTCAGATTATGGCTAGGTTTTGGATTAAGTTAGTGCTAGGGTTAGGGTTATGGCTAATGTAAGTACTAGAGTTACATTTAGGGCTAATTTTAGGGTTAAGTTTAGGGCTAGGTTGAGTGTTATGGTTAGGTTTAAGGTCAGGGTGATGTTTAAAACTAGGGTTAATGTTAGTGTCAGAGTCAGGGTCAGAGTTAGTTATAGGGTTTGGCTTAAAACTCAAATTAGGTCTAGGGTTAGGGGTAGGTGTATTGTTAGGGTTTCGTTTAGTTTAAGGATTAGTGTTAGAGCTATGGCTCAGTTTTGTTTTAGGCTAGGGCTAGGGTTAGGGCTAGTTTTAGGATTAGTGTTAGGCTTAGGGCTAGTGTTTGGATTAGGCTTAGACTTCAGGTTAGGGTTAGATTTAAAGATAGGTGTTGATCTAAGGTTAGTGCTAGGGCTAAGGATAGGGCAAGGGTTAGGACAATGGTTAGGGTTAGGGTAAGGGTTATGGTAAGGAATAGGTTTAGAACTAGTGATAGGGCTAGTGTGAGAGTTAAATTTCATCTTATGGCTAGGTATAGGGTTATGGTTAGGGCTAGGGCTAAATTAGGGCTAGGGTTTTTGTTAGGTTCAGGCTTAGGTTTAGGGTTATGGTTAGTGTTACATTTAGTTTAAAGGAATGGGTTATAGCAAAAGTGAGGGCTTGGTGAGGGTTAGTATTAGGGTTAGGGACAGGGTTAGGGTAAGGGTTATGGTTAAGGCTAGGGTTTAGGGCTAGGATGAGGGCTAGTGTTTGTATTAAGTGTAGGGCTAGTATTAGGTCTAGGGCTAATGTCAGGTCTAGGGCTACAATTAGGGAAACATTTAGTGTTAGGTTTATGGCTTGGTAAAGTGTAAGGGTTAGATTAAGGGTAAGGGTCAATTTTAGAGCTATGGTTATTATTAGGGTCAGAATCAAGGTTAGGGTTTAGGTTAGGGTTTAAGTTTAGGGCTCAAATTAACATTAGATTTAGGGTTAGGGTATCGTCAGAGTTAGGTTTAGGGTTTAGTGGTGGTTTAGTGTAATGAATAGGGTTAGGATTAGGCCTAGTTTTAGCATACAGGATAGGGTTATCATTAGGGTATGGATAGAGTTAGACCTAAGTTTAGGGCTAGGGTTATGTATAGGATTAGGGCTTTTGTTTGGGTTAGTGTTAGGTTTAAGTTCAGGGTTAAAGGTAGGATAAGGACTCTGATTAAGGCTAGGTTTTGGGTTAGGTTAGGGCTAGGGTTAAGACTATGGCTAATGTATGAAGTAAGGTTATGTTTAGCACTAGTTATAAGGTTAGGGTTAAAGCTAGGTCTAGTGTTTGGTTTAGATTGACAGTTACAATGATTTTAGAGCTAGGTTTAGTGTTAGGGTCTGAGTCAGGGTCAGGGTTAGTTTTCAGGTTAAGGTTAGGACTAGAATTAGGGATAAGGTTAGGGATAGGGTTGGGGCAAGGTGTAAGGTTAGGGTTTGGTTTAGGTTAAGGGTTAGGATTAGAGCTATGACTCGGTTTTGCTTTAGGGCTAGGGCTAGGGTTAGGGCTAAGATTAGGTCTAGGTTTAGGATGATGGTAAGGGAAATGGTTAGAACTACACTATAGGTCTAAAGCAAGAGTTATACTTAGTCTTAGGGCTAGGATTATGTTTAGTGTTAGTGATAGGTTAAGGTTTAGGATTAGGGCTCAAATTAGCATTAGGATTATGTTTAGGTTTAGGATAACGGATAGGGTTAGCATTATGGAGAGGGTTAGGGCTAAGATTAGGGCTAGTGTTAATATTAGGGTTAGGCCTAAAATTAGAGTAGGGTTAGGATTAAAGCTAATTTTAGATCTGGGATTAGGGCAAGTGTTAATGTTAGAGTTAGGGTTAGGTTTAGGGCTAGGTTTAGTTTTAGGGTTTGGATTAGGGTTAGGTTTAGGGTAAGGGATGAGATTATACCTTGTTTTAGGGATAGGTTGAGGGTTGGAATTAGGGTTAGGGTTAGGGTTAGGGTTAGGATTATGATGATGGCGAGGATTATGTCTAGGATGTGGGTTAAGGTCTGTGTTTGGGTGAGGACTAGGATTACAGCTAGGGCTAATATCAGGTATAGGGTTTGGTTTAGAGATAGTTTTAGGGTTAGGTTTATATCTAGGTCTATTGTAAGGGTTAGGTTTATGGTTAAGGTCAGATTTAGAACAAGGGGTATTATAAGGGTCAGGGTTAGGGTTTAGGTTAGGTTATGGTTTATGGATAGGGCTCGAATTAGCATTAGATTTAGTGATAGATTAATGATAGTTTTAGGTTGAGGGTTCAAGTTAGGTGTAGGGTAATGGATAGGGTTAGGGATGGGCATAGGATTAGGGTTTGGCCTAGGGTTAGCATAAGTGTTAGGATTATCCTTAGGGTAATGGATAGGTTTAGAGCTAGGGTTAGGGCTAGGGTTATGCTTAGGATTCGGTCTAAGGTCAGGTTTAGGCTTAGGGTTATGGCTATGGTTAGTGTTAGGGTTAGTTTTAGGGTTAAAGATAGGGTAGGGCTTGGATTAGGGCTAGGTTTTGCAATAGGTTAGGGCTATGACTAAATTAAGATCTTGTTATGATTAGGGCTAGTTTTAGGGTTAATGTTAGGGCTAGGTATAGTTTCAGGGTTAGGGTGATGTTTAGAGCTAGGGTTAGTGCTAATGTCAGGGTCCATGTTCAGATTAAGATTATGGTTAAAATTAAAGCCAGAATTAGGACAAGGGTTAGGTCTAGTGGAAGAGTTAGTGTTTGGCTTAGGCTAAGGGTTATTATTAGGGCTAAGTCTAGGTTTTTATTTAGGTCTATGGCTAGAGTTATGGCTAGATTTAAGATTAGGTTTAGGTCTAGAGCTAGTGTTGGGGTTATGTTTAGGTATAAGGTTACTGGTAGTGCTAGTGTTAGAGTTTGGTTTAGGGTTAGGTTCAGGTTTAGACCTACAATTAGTGTTAGGGTCAGAATAAAGGTCAGGGTTAGGGTTAGGGTTTGGGTTATGATTAGAGCTAGAATGAGGGCTAGTGTTAGCACTAGTAATAGCATTAGGGTTTGGGTTAAGTTAAGGATTAAGCTTAGAATTAGGATTATAATTAGTGTTAGGGTTGGCTTAGGGTAAGGGATAGGGTTAGAGCTAGGGTTAGGGGTAGAGTTAGTGTTAAAGCTAGGTTTAGAGCTCAGATTAGGGCTGGTTTTGTGTTAGGATTAGAGCTAGGGTTAGAGTAATGTCTAATGTAAGAACTAGGGATACAATTAGGGTTAGTTTTAGTTTTATGGTTAGGGGTTAGACCTCTAGTGTTAGGATTAGTTTAAGGTTAGGGTAATATTTATAGCTAGTGTGAGTGTTAGATTAATAATAATCAGGGTCAGAGTTAGTTTTAAGGTTAGGGTTAGGACTCAAATTACATCTAGGGTTACTGTCTGTGTTTGCTTTAAGGTTAGGATGGTGTTTAGAGCTAGGGTGAGTGTTAGGATATGAGTCAGAGTCAGGGTTAGTATTAAGGTTAAGGTTAGGACTCTAATGAAGGCTAGAGTTTGGTCTAGGTGTAGTAATAGGATTTGGATTATTTAAGGTTTAGTATTAGGGCTATTGCTTGGTTTTGATTTACTGCTACGCTCAGGGTTAGGGCTAGTTTTACGAGTTGAGTTAGTGTTAGGTCTAGTTTTTATATTAGGCTTAGGCTTAGGTTTAGTGTTAGATTTAGAGTTAGGGATAGATCTAGGATTATGGCTACGAATAAGGATAGGGCAAGGTTTATGGCTAGGGTTAGAGTTAGGGTTAGGTAAGTGATAGGGTTAGAACTAGGGATAGGGCTAGTGTGAATGTTAGAGTTAGTCTTAGGGCTAGGGTTAGGGTTAGGAATAGGGTTAAATTAGGGCTAGAATTAGGGCTAGGGTTATTGTTCAGCTTAGGCCTAACATTAGGTTTAGTGTTAGGGTTAAGTTTAGGGTAATGATTGGTATTAGAGCTAGATGTAAAAGTAGGGGTAGTGTTAGAATTAGGGTTAGGCCTATGGTTAGGGTTAGGGTTATGATTAAGTCTGGTTTTAGGGCTAGGATGAGGGCTTGGGATTGTTTTAGGGTAGGTATAGGATTAGCACTAGGACTAATATCAGGTCTAGGGTTATCGTTAAAGATAGATTTAGGGTTAGTTTTATGGACAAGGTAGTGTAAGGGTTATGTTTAGTTTTAGGTCAGGTTTAGATCTAGAGGTATTATTAGGGTCAGAGCCTTGGTTAGGGTTTTGTATTATGGTTTAAATTTAGGGCTTGAATTAGCATTAAGGTTAGGGTTAGAGTAATCACAGGTTGAGGTTTAGGGTTTAGGTTTGGTTTAGGGTAATGGATAGGGTTAGGATTTTGGATAGGTTTAGGTCTAGGCCTAGGGTTAGCATTAGTGTTAGGGTTATAGTTTTGGCAATAGATAGGGTTATGGCTAGGATTATGGTTATGATTAGGGCTAGGGTTAAGGTTAGTACTAGGGTTAAAGCTTGGGTTAGATATTGAATTAGGGCTAGGTTTTGTGTTAAGTTAGTGTTAGTGTTAGGGTTATAGCTAATGTAAGTACCAGGGTTACATTTATGGCTAAATTTAGGTTTAGGGTTGGGGCTAGGTCTAGTGTTAGGTTTAGGTTTAGGGTTAGGGTGATGTTTAGAGTTAGAGTTAGTGCAATGGTCAGATTCAGGGCTAGTGCCAGTTTTAGGGTTCAGCTTAAAACTTGAATTAGGGATAAGTTTAGGGTTAGGCTTAGGGTTTGGTTAGGTTAAGGGTTAGGTTTAGGGCTATGTCTGGGTTTTGTTTTAGAGCTAGGGCTAGGATTAGGGCTAGTTTTAGGATTAGCATTAAGTTTAGGGGTAGTGTTAGGTTTAGGTTTAGGCTTAGGGTTAAAGTTAGATTTAGAGTTAGAGTTAGATCTAGGATAGGTTTAGGGCTAAGGATAGGGCTAGGGTTAGGGCTAGGATTATTGTTCCAGTAAGGGATAGGGTTAGAACTAGGGATGCGGCAAGGGTGAGAGTTAGAGTTAGTCTTAGGGCTAGGGTTAGAGCTAAGGTTATGGATAGGCGTAAATTAGGGCTAAGATTAGGGCTATGGTTAGTGTTAGTGTTAGGCCTAAGTTTAGGGTTAGGGTTAGGATTAAGGCTGGGTTTGGGGCTAGGATAATGGCTGGGGTTTGTGTTAGGGTTAGGGCTAGAAGTAGGGCTTGTGCTAATATCAGGTCTAGACAGTAGATTTAGAATGTTTTATGGCTAGGTCAAGTGTAAGGGTTAGGTTTAGAGTAGGGGTCAGGTTTAGAGCTAGGGAAATTATTAGGGTAAGGTTCAGGGTTTGAGTTTGTTTGAGGTTGGTGTTTAGGGTTAGGTATCTAATTAGCTTTAGGGTCAGTGTTAGGGTAATGATAGGTTTTTGTTTAGGGTTCAGTATATGTTTAGGATAATTGATAAGGTTTGGGTTAGCGATAGGGTTAGGGTTAGGTCTAGAGTTAGCATTAGGGTAAGGGTTATGGTTAGGAGAATAGATCTGGTTACAGCTAAGTTTAGGGCTAGGATTATGGTTAGAAATAGGTCTTGAGTTAGGGTTAGGGTTAGGGTTAGTTCTAGGGTAATTTTAGGGTTATGTTTAGTGTAAGGGTTGAGTTTTGAGCTAGGTTTAGGGCTAGGGTGAGTGTTAGGCTTAGGGTTAGGTCTAGGAATAAGATTACAGTACCATTAGGGTTAGGGTTAGGATTAGGGCTATGGTCATCATCAGTGGTAGTTTTAGGGTTAGGGTAATGGATACAATTAGATGTAGGTTTAGTTTTATGGTTAGAATTATATTGAGGGTTAGGCTTAGGGTTATGGCTATGGTTATGGTTATGTTTATGGTAAGGGTTAGTGTTTGAGCTAGGGTTAGGTCTATGGTGAGGGTGAGGTTTAGGGTTATGTCTAGGATTAGTTTTCTGGTTATGTTTGGGTTTAGGGATAGGCCTAGGGTTATCAATAGAGTAAGAGTTATATTTTGGGTAATGGGTATCTTTAGAGCTAGGTTTAGTGCTAGAGTTAAGGTTAGGATTAGGGCTAGGTTTAGGGTAAGATATAGGGATAGGTGTAGGTTTATATTTAGGGTAAGCGTTAGGGTTTGAGCCAGGGTTAGGACTAAGGCGAGGGTTAGGTTACAGTTAGGGCTATGATTTGTGTTAGGGTTACACCTAAGGATTGGTTAAGGCCTAGGATAAGATCTAGATTTTGTGTTAGGTTTAGGCCTAGGGTTAGGGCTATGGGTAATATAAGAGCTAGGGTTATGATTAGGGCTAGTTGTAGGGTTATAGTCATGGCTAGGTCTAGTGTTAGGTTTAGATGTTGTTTAGGCTCAGGTTTAGAGATAGTTTTACTGTTAAAGGCAGCCTCAGGATTAGCGTTAGTGTTAGGGCTAGATTTAGTTTGAGGTTTAGGCTTAGGAAAAGGGTTAGATTTAGAGTTATGTTTAGAACTAGGTTTAGTGATATGGCTAGCGTTAGGGCTAAGGGTAGAGCAAGTTATAGGGTTATGGTAAGGGATAGGTTTAGAACTAGGAATAGGGCTAGGGTGACAGAATTAGTATTAGTGCTAGTGTTAGGATTAGCGTTAGGGCTAAATTAGGGCTAGAATCAGGTCTAGGATTAGTGTAAGGGTTAAAGCTAGGGTTAGAGTTAGGGTTAGATTTAGGGGAAGGAATGGGGTTCTATCTAGGTTCAGATATAGGGTGACGGATAAAATTAGGATAAGGCTAGAGTTAAGGTTTGGGTTAGGATCAAGGATAGGTTTAGGGCTAGAAAGAGGGCTATCATTTGTGTTAGGGTATGGCAAGAATTAGGGCTAGAGCTAATATCAGGTCTAGGGTTATGGTTATGGATAGTTTTAGGATAAGGTTGATGGCTAGGTCTATATTCAGAGTTAGGTTTAGGGTAAGGTTCAGGTTTAGACCTAGGGGTATTATAATAATCAGGTCAGGTTTTAGGTTTAGATTAGGTTGAGGTTTATGGTTAGTGATCAAATTAGCATTAGGGTAGACTTAGGATTAGTGTAAGGGATAGGGTTAGGTTTAGCTTCAGGTTAGTTTTAGGTTTCATGTTAGGTTTAGGTTAATGGAGAGGGTTAGGGTTAGGCCTAGGGTTAGCATTAGGTTTATGGTTATTGTTTGGGTAATTGATCGATTTAGAGCTATGGTTAGGGCTAGGATTATGTTTAGGATTAGGGCTAGAGTTAGGGTTAGGGTTATGGTTAAGGTTAGGGTTAGGGTTGGGGTTAAGTTTAGGATCCGGGTTAGGGTTTAAGCTAGGGTTGGTGCTAAGTCTAGGGTTACGTTTAGGGTTAGGTCAAGGGTTAGGGTTAGTATTAGGGTTAGGGCTAGGGTTAGGTTTAGTGTTAGGCTTAGGGTTTTCTTACCATTAGGTTAAGGTTAACACTCATGGATTTAGTAAGTGTTAGGGCTAGATTAGAATCAGAGCTAGGGATAGAGGTAGATTTAGGGTTAGAGCTAGAGTTAGCATTAGGTTTAGGGTTATGGCTAGGGTAATGGATAGAGTTAGAGCTAGGGTTTGGGCTATGGTTACCATTAGGATTAGAGCTAGGATTAGGGGTAGAGTTTGGGCTAGGGTTTTTTTTGGGGAAGGATTAGGGTTGAAGCTAGACTTAGGGTGAGGGCTAAGTTTTGGTTTAGGTTCCTAACCCTAACACTAATGATAACTCTAACCCTAACCCTAATGCTAACATTAACTCTAAACCTAACCCTAAACTTAACGCTAACCCTAACCCTAAGTCTAACAGTAACACTAACCATAACCCTCAAAGTAAACCTAAAACTTACACTAACCCTAACCCTAATCCTAACCCTAACACAAACACTAACACTAATCCTAAGCCTAAGTAAACATAACACAACCCTAACCCTAACAGAAACACTAACCTTAACCTAAACCTAAACCTAACACTAACCCTAACCTAAACCTAGCCCTAACTTAACCCTAAACCTAACCCTAACCCTAACCCTAATCATAATCATAATACTAATGCTAATCATAAATCTAGGGGTAATACTAACCCTGGGATAAAACAAAACTGAACAATAGACTAACCCTAAACCTTAACTTAAACCAAACACGCAATTACACCTAGAACTAATCCTAGCCCTAAATCGAGTCCTAACCCTAACCTTAAATCTAACCCTGACCCTGACTTATACCTTAACACTTACCCTAGGTCTAAAACACCACTCTAACCTTATACCAAACCCTAACAGTAAACCTAGCCCTAATTTGATTCTTAACCCTAACCCTAAAACTAACCCTGCCTCTGACTCCTATCCTAACAATAACCAAGCTCTAAATTCTTCCTAAACTTAAACCTAACCCTAACACGAGAACTACCCCTAACACTAACCCTAAAGCTAACCTTAATTGTAACCCTGATTCTTACATTACTTGTTGCCCTATTCCAAGCCGTAACACTAACACAAAATCTAGCCCTAATCGGAGCCCTAAACCTAGCTTTAACACTAAATCTAATCCTAACCCTAACACTAGCTTTAACTCTATCCCTAAGCCTAAGAAAAACCCTAACCGTAATGGTAACCCTAGACCTATCCCTAATACTTAGGCTAATCAAAATCCTAACTCTATTAATAGTCCTAAATCTAGTCCTCATTTTAGCTCTAACCTATCCTTAACCCTAACCCTAACTTTGACCCTTATTCCGACTGTAACACTAAACCTAGGTCGAAACCTGACCCTAACACTAGACCAAACCCTAACACTAGCCCTACCAGTAACCTTATACTAAACCTGATTCTACCACTAGCCCTAGACCTAAACCTAATCCTAAATCTAGCCTTACCTCTAGCCCTAGACTTAAACATAAACCTAGCCCTAGCCCCAACAATAATGCTTAACCTAATGCAAAGACTAATTCTACCACTAGACATAAACCTAGTCCTAATTCTGGCTTTAACCTTAACCCTAACACTAACCTGAACACAGACCCTGCATTTAACACTAAGCTATCTCTAAGCCTGACCCTAACCCAAAACCTAATCCTAACACTAGACCTAGCCATAACCCTAACCCTAAAACTAGCCGTAAGCATAATCCTAGCTCTTACATTACCCATAGCAATAACTCTACACCTTAACCTAACACAAAACCTAGAGTTAATCCTAACCCTAAACCTAGCCCTATGTGTAACCCTAACCCTAACCCTAGCCCTAATCCTAACCCTGACTGTAGCATTAGTCCTAAACTTAACTCAATGCCTATCTTGCCCTAAATATAAACTTAGACTTATCCCTAACTCTAACCCTAACTCTATCCCTAAC
>NW_026007236.1:45073-85948 GCF_001458135.2 Marmota marmota marmota
ATGAATCTTATGCAGTATCAAACTAATCTGACCAAATAATTATGGGAGGAATTTCAGTGCATGCATATCTCCCTGCTTTCTCCTAAAGGGCTCTTGGATAAAGTTGTTTTTTCATGCTTCACCTCAGGCCTACACTCACAAGGACCATACCACAGTGTGCCCACAAAGAATTGAGGGTGTGTGTGCTGTGTTATGCAACTATCATAATCTCTGTTTGATTTCCAGGTCTATTTCCATTTACTTGTATAGGTCAAAATGAAGTAAAATGAAAATATTAACTGTCCCTGACACCAAACATTTGGACCAAAAGACCTAAACCTGGGGAACATTGTAAGGTTAGTTAAAGATGAATCCTGGATTGCATCAAAAAATTTGAATAAACTAACTCTAACCCTATCAGTACCTCTAAACCTAGCCCTAATCCTAACCCTAAGCATTAACATAGCCATATCGCTAACTATAACTTTAACTCTAATTTTAACTGCAATCATTGCCCAAACCCTAGCTCTAACTCTATCCATTACCATAATCCTAAACCTAACCCTAATGCTAACCATAGCTGTAACCTTAACCTTTACCCTATACCTGCTGTAACCCTAACTCTGCCCTAGAACTAAACCTACCCCTAACCCTATGCCTAACCCTAACCCTAACTCTAACTCTAGCCATAAACCTAACCATAAACCTAGCCCCAACCCTAGCTGTAATCCTATCCATTACCCTAAACATAAGCCTAACCCAAATGCTAACAATAGAATTAAACCTAACCAAATAGCTATCCCTAAATCTATTCAAAACCCTAAAACTAACCTGAAACCTAAATCTAACCCAATCCATTACACAAAACCTAATGTTAATTCAAGCCTTAACCCTAGACCTTAACCTAAACCAATCCCTAACCCTGACTCTGACCCTAATAATACACCCAGCTCTGAACCTGACCTTTACAATAAACCTAAATTTTACATTAGACCTAGCCATAACCTAACCCTAAAACTATCATTAACCATAATACTAGACCTGACATTAGCCCTAGCCCTAATCCTAGCCCTATCCCTAACACAAATCTTCATCCTAGCCTTAAACCTAGACTTAATCCTAAACTGTACACTAACACTAGCCCTAACCATAAGTATAACCCTCACCCTAGCCCTAAACCTAGCTGTAACCCCATTTCCCCCCCTAACGCTAACCCTAACCCTTACCCTAAAACTAACCCTAACACTAGCCCTAACACTAGGCCTAACCCTAACACTTACCGTAGGGCTAATCCTAGCCCTAATTTTGCCCTAACCCTAAACCTACTCCTAACCTAGCCCAAAGAATAACACTAACTTTCACCCTAGCCCTATTTCTAGTTCTAACCCTATCCATTACCGTAACAATAACACTAGCCTTAACCTTAGCCCTAATCCTAGCCCTAGCCCTAAACCTAGATCTAACCCCTAGATCTAACCATAACAAAAAATCTAAGCCTAAACCTCACCCTACCATTAGCCCTAACACTATTGCTAATTATAAAGCTAGCCCTAACTTTAGCCCTAGCTCTAAAACAAAACTCAGCCATAGTACTAACACTAACCCTAGACCTGACATTAACCCTATCCCCAATTCTTACCCTAATCCTAACACAAACCCTAACCCTACACCTAGCCTTAACCCTAGCCCTAATTCGAGTCCTATCCCTAATCCTAAAGGTAAGATTGATCCTGTATCTGACACTAAAACTAACCCTATTTCTAATCATCAACCTGAACCTAAACCTAACCCTAACAGTAGACCTAGACTTAACGCTAACCCTAAAACTAGCCCTATTTGTAACCCAAGATATTGCATTAGACATAGTGTTACCATAGCCCTAATGTAACCCAAAACCTAGTCCTAATCTGAGCCTTCAACCTAGCTTTAACACTAACCTAACCCTAACTCTGGCCTTAACACTTAACCTTAACCTAACCCTAAACCTAAACCTGTCCTAATCTAAAACCTAACCTGAACCATAGACCTAATATTAACCATAACCCTTGCCCTAACGCTAGCTCAAATCCTATCCATTACCCTAACCATAACCCTAACCAAATTCTAACCCAAGGCCTAAGCCTAATCATAGCCCTAAACTAACCATAACCATACCCCTAAACACAGTTCTAATCATATTCATTACTCTAACCAAGACCTATCCTGAACCATAGCCCTAATTTTAACCATAACCCTAGCCCTAACCCTAGCTTGAATACTATCCATTACCCTAACCATAATCCCAACAAAATTCTAACCCCAGGCCTAACCCTAATCATAGCTATAACCTAACCATAATGCTAGCCCTAACTGTAGCTCTAATCCTATCCTTTAGCCTAACCATAACCCTTTCTGAATTCTATCCCTAGTCCTAACCCTAACTCTATCAATAACCCTAAACCTATCCATCACCCAAAACTAACCTGAATCCTAAACCTAACCATAACCATTACGCTAACCCTAATCCTAACCCTAATGCTAATTTGAGCCCTAACCCTAAACGTGAACCTAAACCATACCCTAACCCTGACTCTGACCCTAATAATACACTAGCTGTAAACCTGACCCAAACCCTCAACTTCACCCTTAAAATAGACCTAGCCATAAACCTAACTGTAAAACTATTCCTAAACATAACCCTAGACCTGTTATTAGCCCTAGCCCTAAACTTAACACAAACCCTAGCTCTAATCCTAGCTCTAAGTCTAGCCTTAATTCTAATCCTAATCTTAACCCTACCCTAATCTTAATTTTATCCCTTGCCCTAACCCTAAACCTAGCTGTAACATCATACCTTCCCTTAACCCTATCGCTAGCCCTAACACTAGCCCTAAACATAGGCCTAAACCTAACAATAACCCTAGCTCTAATCCTAGCCCTAATTTAGCCTAACCCTAAACCTAACCCTAGCCCTAGCCCTAAGACTAAGTCTCATTCTCGCCCTAGCCCCAGTCCTAGATCTAAACCTATCCTTTACCATAAACCAAAACTTGGCCTTATCCCTAGCCCAAACCCTAGCCCTAACTTTCACCCTAGAATTAAGCATGCATCTAACCCTAGATAAAGTGTAAACCTCACCCTAACACTAGCCCTAACCCAAATGCTAATGGGAAAAATAGTCCTAACCCTACCCTAGCCCTAAAACAAACTGAACCATAACCATAACCATAACCCTTAACCTAAACCAAACACTAACCCTACACCTAGACCTAAACCTAGCTTAAAATTGAGCCCTAACCCTAACCCTAGAAATAACCCTGTCTCTGACTCAGACCCTAACTCTAACTCTAGCTGTAAACATCGTCCTAATGCTAACTCTAAAACTAGCTCTATTTGGAAACCTAGTTCTTACGTTAGCCATAGCCCTAATGCTAACACAAATCCTAGCACTAATCCGAGCCTTAACCCTAGTTTAAACCCTGACCCCAAACCTAACCATAGCCCTAAACCTAACCCTAACACAAACCCTAACACTACCCCTAAAACTATTCCTTATCCTAATCCAAACCCTCAACCTAATGCTACCCTTGTCCTAAACCTAATCCTTAGAGTACCCCAAACACTAACTCTAATACTAGTCTTAACCCTAGCCCTCATTCTAGCTCCAACACTAACCCAAACCCAAACCCTTACACTGACCCTTATTATGAACCTAACACTAACCCTAGGTATAAACCTGACCCCAATCCTAAATGTAACCCTAACAGTACCCCTACTGGTAAAACTATACCTAAACCTAACCATAAAACTAGCACTGGACCAAACCTAATCCTAAATAGAGTCATAAATCTAGCCCTAGCCCTAAACAAAAACCTACCACTAGCCCTAACACTAACCCTTAAACTAATGCAAACTCTAACTCTATCCCGAGAACCAGTTCTAGTCCTAACCCTAAACCTAACTCTAACCCAAACAGTGATCCTTACCATAAACCAAACCTTAGCTCTATACCTTATCCTAACCCAAAACCTAACCCTAACACTAGACTTATCTATAACCCTAACCAAAAAACTAGTCATAAACATAATCCTAGCTCTTACATTACACATAGCCCTAATGCTAGCCATAAACCTCCCACAATACCTAGTCATTATCCTATCGCTAAACCTAGACTTAATCCTTAATTGTAACCCTAACTGTAACCCTAGACCTAACCCTAACCCTAACCGTTGCCCTAGCCCTAACCCTAGCTCTAATGCTACACTTACCCGAAACCTAACCTTAACATTAACCCTAGACATAACCCTATACTAGCCCTATTCCTAACCTTAACCCTATCCCTAACCTTAGCTTTAACCCTTTCCATTGCCCTAAATATAAGCCTAATTTAAATGCTAACCCTAGGCATAATGCTAACCTATCCCTAACACTAACCTTTTTCATTACTCTAACCTAACTTGAAACGTAAATCTAACCCTATCCATTATCCTAACCCTAACCTTAACCCTAACATTAAATCAAGCCTTAACCCTAAATCTTTACATATACCAAACTCTACCCGGACCCTGACCCTAATAATATACGTTGCTCTAAACCTGAACTTTATCCTAAACATAACCCTTACACTAGACCTAGCCACAACCTAACTCAAAAACTAACCCTAACCATATACCTAGACCTGACATTAGCCCTAGGGTTAATACTAGCCCTAACCCTAATACAAACCCTAGCCCTCATCCTAGCCTTAATCCTGAACCCTAAACCTAGCCCTACCCCTGATTTTAACCCTCACATTAGTCCTGAATCTTGTTATAATCCCATCCTTCCCCCTAACTCTAACCCTAACCCTTACCCTAACACTAACCCTAACTCGAGCCCTAACCATAGGCCTAATCCCAACACTAAACCTAGCGCTGATCCTAGCCCTAATTTACCCCTAACCCTACCCCTAACCCTAGGCCTAAAACTAACTCTAACACTCGCCCTAGCTCTATTTCTAGTGCTAACCCTATCAGTTACCATAACCCTAACACAAGCCCTAAACTTAGCCCTAATCCTAGCCCTAGGCCAATCCCTAGACCTAACCATAACTCTAAATCTAACCCTAACCCTAAGCCTGAACCTCACCCTACCACTAGACCTAACACTATTGCTAATCCTAAAACTAGCCCTAACCCTAGCCTTAGCCTTAAAACAAAACAAAGCCATTGCCCTAACCCTACAACTTAACCTAACCATAACCCTACACCTAGCCATAACCTCTTTTGAGTACTAGGCCTAAAACTAACCCTGACCCTAACTTATATCCTAACACTAACCCTAGCTATAAATATCACACTAACCCTAAAGATAATGCTAACACTAGACCTAGACCAAACACTCACCCTAAATTTAACCCAAACTTAATCCTAGATCTTACATTAGCCATAGCCCTAACCCTAGCCCTAACCTAATTTAAATCTTAGCCCTAATCTGAGCCCTAACATTAGCTTTAACCCTAACCATAAATATAATCCTAAACCTAGCCTTAATCCTAACCATAATCATAGCCTAAACCTACCTCTAATCCTATCCATTACGTTAACCCCAACCCTAACCCTAATGCTAACTCTAGGATAACCCTAATCCTATCTATAAACATATCCCTATCCATTACCCTAAACCTAATCTTAACCCTAAACCTAACCCTATCAATTACCCTAACCCTAAACCTAACCCTAAAGCTACTTTGAGCCCTAACACTAAACCTTAACCTAAACAAACCCTAACCCTGAACCTGACCCTAACAATACCCTAGTTCTAAAATTGACCCTATCCCTCAACCTAATCCTTACACTATACCTAGCCATAAAGCTAAACCTGAAACTATCCCTAACCATAATAACCCTAGACCTCATATTACCCTAGCCCTAATATAGGCCTAACCCTAACACAAATCCTAGCTGTAACCCTAGCCCTAAACCTCGCCTTAATCCTAACCCGAACCCTCACCCTATCCCTAATTTTAACTCTCATCCTAGCCCTGAACCTAGTTATAACCCCATACCTTCCCCTAAAACTAACCGTAAACCTAACACTAACATTAACCCTAACCATAGCCCTAACCATAGGCCTAACCTAACACTAAACCTAACACTAATCCTAGCCCTAATTTAGCACTAACCCTAAGTGAACTCCTAACCCTAACCCTAAGACTGACTGTAACTCTCAACATAGCCCTCTATTTATTTCTAACCCTATCCATTACTGTAACCATAACATTAGCTCTAAACATAAACCTAACCCCAAGAATAGCCCTAAACCTAGATCTAACCATAACTCTAAATATAACCCTGACCTTAAGTCTAAACTTCACCATACCACTAGTTGAACACTATTGCTAATCCTACAGCTAGTTCTAACCTTAGCCATAGCCCTAAAACAAACCGAGCCATTGCTCTAACCCTAAACCTTAACCTAAATCAAACCCTTACCCTACAAATAGCCATAACACTAGCTCAAATCTGAGTCCTAGGACTAAAACTAACCCTGACCCAGACTCATATCCAAACACTAAACCTAGCTCTAAATAGCATCCTAACCATAAAGCTAATGCTAACCCTAGACCTAGCCCAACCTAACCCTAAAACTAACCCTAATCATAACCCTAGTTCTTACATTAGTCATAGCCCTAACCCTAGCTCTAACCCTTACAAAAAATAGCCCTAATCTGAGCCCTAACACTAGATTTAACTCTAAACCTAACCCTAACCCTAGCCCTAAACCTAACCATAACACTAGCCCTAACTCCAGCTCTAACCCTATCGTTTACCTTAAGCCAAATCCTATTTATAAGGCTTATCCTAGTACTAATCCTAATCCTTAGCCTAAACCAAACACTAACCCTATTACTAGTCCTAACGCTAGTCCTCATTCTAGCTATAATCCTATCCCAAAACCTAACCCTAACTTTCACCCTTATTCTGACCATAACACTAATTCTAGGTCTAAACCTGACCTTACCCTAAACTGAAATCTGAATCTAGCCCTACCAGTAAACTTTTACCTAAACCTATGCTTAATACTAGCCCTAGACATAAACCTAATGCTAAATCTAGCGATAATTCTAGCCCTAGACTTAAACAAAAACTTAGTTCTAGCCCTAACAATAACCCTTAACCTAAGCCAAACAATAACACTACCCCTAGACCTAACCCTAGTCCTAATTCTGGCTTTCACCCTAACCCTAACTCTAACCTGAACACTGACACTGACACTAAAAATAAAACTAGCTATAAACCTGATCCTAAACCAAAATATAAACCTAACACTAGACCTAGCCAAAACCCTATCCCTAAAACTACTAATCTAATCCTAATCTTAATCCTAGCCCTAACCTTAATTTTATCCCTTGCCCTAACCCTAAACCAGCTGTAACTTCTTACCTTACCTTAACCCTATCACTAGGGTTATCCCTAAATATACCACAATTAGAACCCTAGATCTTACATTACCCATAGCACTAAGCTTAGGCCTAAATCTAACACAAAATCTAGTCCTACTCAGAGGTCTAAATCTGCCCTAAGAATAACCCTAACTCTAACCCTAGACCTACCTTAACACTAACCCTTACCTTAGTCCTAAACGTAGCTCAAATCCTAAACCTTAACCTAAGAAAACCCTAGCCCTATCAATAAAAATAACCCTAAACCTAGTCCTAATCCTAACTTTAACCCAGGCCATAAACCTAACAATCACCCTAAATCTAACCCTAACCCTAATGATAACCCTAGCCCTAACCCTAACTGAAAATCTAACCCAAACCCTAAACTTAACACTAGACCTAAACCTAAACCTATTTCTTGCCATAACCTCACCCTATCTCAAACCTTAACCCTTACCCTAAAACCAATAGTAAACCTAGCCCTAAAACTAAACGCAACCCTAAAGCCAAACTTACATCTAATCCAATTTATTACCCTAAACCTAAACCTAAATCTAATGAAAACCCTAGCCCTAACCCTGAACCTAAACCGGACCATTACTATAACCCTAACCCTAGACCTAACAATAAACCTAACTCTCACCCTAGAACTAACCCTAGCTCAAAACCATACCTTTACCATAAAACTAATTATAACCCTACTCTAAGCTAATGATAACCCTACTCTAAGTTAATGATAATCCTAGCCCTAATCCAATCTCTAACCTTAACTCTAACCCTAATTCTAACCATAACCCTAGCTCCAACCCTATACATTACCTATATGATGACCCTATTCCTAATGCTAACCCTAGGCCTAACCCTAACCCTATCGCAAACCCTAAAACTTTCCATTACTCTAAACCTACACTGAACCCTAAACCTAAACCTATCCATTAACCTAAACCTAAATTTATCCCTAACCATAACAAAATGGTTATAACCATTTTAACATAACATTGCCCTAACCCTAGATCTAACCATTATTCCAATTCTTAACCTAAGCCAAAGCCTTATACAAACACTATCCCTAACCCTAACGCTAATCATATAACTAGACCTAACCCTAATCAAGGACTAAAACAAAGTGGAGAAATAGACCTAACATTAAAACTTAAATTAATCTAAACCCTAACAAACAACTAGACCTAACCCTAGCTATAATTGGAGTCATAACCCTAACCTTAAAGTAACCCGGACCTTGACTCATATCCTAACACTCACTCTAACTCTAAACACTACCCTAAACTTTAACAGAACCCTAAAAGTAACTCTAGCCTTAGTTTGAGTAATAACCCTAACCTTAAAACTAACCCTAACTCAACCCATATCCTAATAGTAACTCTAGCTCGAAATACTGCCCTTAACTTAAACTTGAGTCCTAACCCTAACCCTAACCCTAACCCTCTTAAATACCCACAGCCCTAACCCTAGGCCTAAACCTAACAAAACACCTAGAGCTAATCCTAGGCCTAATCCTAGCCCTAACCCTAACCCTAAACGTAAACCTACTCCTAACCGTAGCTCAAGCCTAACCCTTACCATAAACATAAACCTACACCTATCCCTAAATATACCCCTAACACTAGCCCTAATCCTAAACATACTCCTAGCCCTAAACCTAGCTCTAAACCTACCCATTACCCTAAACCTAACCCTAAACATATTGATAACCCTAGGCCTAACCATAACTCTAAACCTAACTGGAAAACTAACCTTAGATCTAACCCTAAACCTCAGACTTGACATAGACCTAACACTAGCTCACACCCTAACCCTTTCCATAAACGTAAACATAATCATAGCCCTAACCCTAAACCTAAAACTCAATCTAACACTAACCATAACCCTGTACCTACATCTAGACATATCCATTATTCTAACCCTAACCATACCCATAATGATGACACTAGCCCTAATCCTAACTCTAACCCTAACTATACTGTAATCTTATCCCTAGACCTAATTCTAGACCTAACCCTCGCCCTAGGCCTAACCCTAGCTCAAAACCTAACCCTTATGCTAAACATAACACTAACACTAACCATTAGTTCTAACCCTAACCATAAACCTAACTCAAGAACTCTTCCTAACCATAACCCTAGCCCTAAGCTTAGCTGTAACCCTATCCATTATCCTAACCATTATCCCTACCCTAATGCTAACCCTAGGCCTAACACTAACCCTATTGCTAAACCTAACCCTATCAATTACCCTAAACCTAACCTGAACACTAAACAAAACCCTATCATTACCCTAACCCGGACACTAATGCTAATTGAAGCCCTAAACCCTAAACCCAACCAAACTCTAACACTGGCTCTGACTCTAATAATTCCCCTAGCTCTAAACCTGAACCTTACCCTAACCTAACCCTTACATTAGACCTAGCAACAAACATAACCCTAAAACTATCCTCAACCCTAACCCTAGACCTGACATTAGCCCTATCCCTAATCCAAGCTCTAACCCTAAAAACCTCCAGTCCTTATCCTAGCCCTAAACCTAGCCTTAATCCTAACCCTAACCATATCATTAACCCTAATACTAACCCTAGCCCTAATCTTAGCCCTAATTTAGCACTATCCCTAACCCTAACCCTAGACCTAAGACTAATTCTAACTCTCACACTATCCTATCACTAGTTCTAAACCTATCCCTTACCATAACCCTAAACCTAGCCCTAAAGCTAGTCCTAACCCTTGCTCTATACAAAGCCATAGAACTAACCTGAGATCAAAATCTAACTCTAAATCTAACCCTAACCAGAAGCCTAAGCCTAACCCTAACACTAGCCCTAAGCCTAACACTAATCCTATAAGTAGACCTAACCCTAGCCCTAGCGCTAAAACAAAACCAAGCCATAGCTCTAACACTAACTCTTAAACTTAACCAAAACCTAACCATACACCTACCCCTAACCCTAGCCCTAATTCGAGTTTTAAGCCAAACCCTAAAACTAACCCTGACTCCGACTCTGACACTAACACTAACCCTAGCTCTAAACATCACCCTAACCCTAAACCTAACCCTGACACTAAACCTAGCCCTAATCTCAACCCAAAAATTAGCCCTAATCATAACGCTGGTACTTACATTAGTCATAACCCTAAACCTAGCAATAACTTAACACAAAACCTAGCCCTAATCTGAGCCCTAAACCGAGCTTTAAACCTAACCCTATTTCTAACCCTAACCCTAGCCCTAATCATAAATATAAGCTTAGCCCTAACACTAGCTCTAACTCTATCCATTATAATAACCTTAACCCTAACCGTAATGATAACCCTAGATTTAAACCTAAACCTATCTCTAAACCTATCCCTATCCATTTCCCTAAACTTAACATGAATCCTAATATTAAGCCTAACATTATCCTAACTTTAACCCTATAGCTAATTCTATCCCTAACTTTAAGCCTTAACCTATCCTAAACCCTAACCCAGGCCTTGATCTTAATAATATGCCTATCCCTAAACCTGACCCTAACCTAAACCTTACACTAGATGTAGCCATAATCCTAATCTCAAACTACCTTTAAACAATTTTAGACCTGAAATTAGCTATACTTCTAATCCTAGGCCTAACCGTAAACCAAACCCTAGCCATTATATTGCCCTAAACCTAAACTTAATCAATACCCTAACCCTAACCATAGCCCTAACTTTAATTCTAAATATCACCCTGCCTCTCACCCTAGGTGTAACACCATCCCTTACCCTAAACTTAATTCTACATCTAACTCTAACTCTATGCTTAAGCTGAACACTAACCCTAACCCTAATCCTAGCCCTAATTCTAGCCCTGTCACTAACCCTAACCCTAACTTTAGCCCGAAGACTAACTCTAATTCTCACATTAGCCATATTGCTAGTTCTAACTCTATCTCTTAACATAACCCTAACCTTAGCCCTAACCCTAGCTCTATCCTTAATCTTAGCCCTAACCCTAGATCTAACCCTAACTCTAAATCTAACTTTAACCCTAAGCCTAAGCCTAACACTAACACTAACGCTAACTCTAACCCTAATGCTAATTGTAAAAATAGCCCTAACCCTAAACCTTTCAGTAAAACAAAACCGAGCAATAGCCCTAACCCTAAACCTTAACTTAAACCAAACACTAACACTACACCTAGACCTAACCCTAGCCTTAATTTGAGCCCTAAGAGTAACCGTAAAACAAACCACCTGACCATTACTAATATCTTAAACTCACCCTAGCTCTAAACATTAAACCAAACATTAAACCTAAACCTAACAGTAAACATTAAACCAAACATTAACATTAAACCAAACATTAACATTAAACCAAAGCCTAACAGTAACCCTAGCCTTTATTTGATTCCTAACCCTAACCCTGAACCTGACTCATATCCTAATACTAACCCTAGCTCTAATTATCACCCTAAACTTTAACCTAACCCAAACACTATACCTACCCTAACCCTATCCCTAAAACTAAACCTGATTGTAACCCTAGTACTTATGTTAGCAATTGCCCTAATCCTTGCCCTGACTCTAACACAAAAACTAGCTCTAATCTGAGCCCCAAACCTAGTTTAACCCTAACCCTAGCCCTAGCCCTAACCCTAGCTCTAAACCTATCCTTTACCAAAATGAAACCCTAACCTTAATGGTAACCATAGACCTATCCCTAATCCTTAAGCTAACCAAAATCCTAACCATATTAATAGTCCTGACCCTAGCCCTCATTCTAGGTCTAATACTATCCCAAACCCTAAGGCTAATCCTGACCCTTATTCTGACTCTCACACAAACCCTAGATTTAAACCTGACCATAACCCTAGAGTAAACCCTAACACTGGCCCTACAGATAATCTTATACCTAAACCAAACCATAACCCTAGACTTAGACTAAATCTAATTCTCACAATAGCTTTAACCTTAGTTCTAACCCTATACTTACCATAACCCTAAACCTAGCCCTAATCCTAGCCCTAACCTATGCCCTATCCTTAGTCCTAGCCCTAACCCTAGATCTAAACCTAACTCTAAATCTAACCCTAAACCTAAGACTAAGCCTAACACTAACAGTAGCCCTAAACCTAAGGCTAATCATAAAAGTAGCCCTAACCCTAACCCTGCCAGTAAAACTAAACCAAGAAATAGCCCTAACCCTAAACCTTAACTTAAACCAAACCCTAACACTACACCTAGACCTAACCATAGCCTTAATTTGAGTCCTTACTCTAACCTTAAAACTAACTCTGACCCTGACTCATATCCTAACACTCATCCTAGCTCTAAACACTCTCCTAATATTAAACCAAAACCTAACATTAACCTTATCCCTAATTTAAGTCCTAATCCTTTATCTGACCTTGACTCATATTCTAAAAGTAACCCTAGCTCTAAATATCACCCTAACCTTAAACCTAACACCAACACTAGACCTACCCCTAACCTAACCCTAAAACTAACCCTAGTTGTAACCCTAGATCTTATATTAGCCATTGTCCTAATCATAGCCCTAAATCTAACACAAAAACGAGCCCTAATCAGACTCTAAACTTAGCTTTTATCATAACACTAACAATATCTGTAGCCATAAACCTAGCTCTAACCCTATTCCTTAACTTAAGTGAAACCCTAATCCTAATGGTAATCCTAAACCCATCTCTAATACTTAGGGTAACCAAAACCATAACCCATTAATAGTCCTGACATTAGCCCTCATTCTAGCTCTAAACCAATCCCAAACCTTATTCTGATCCTAACAATAACCCTAGGTCTAAACCTGACCCTAACCCTAGAATAAAGCCTAACACTGGCCCTACTGGTAACCTTATACCTAAACCTAACCATAAAACTCGTCCTACATCTAAACCTAATCCTAAATCTAGCCTAAACTCTAGCCCTAGACTAAAAAAAGAAAAATATTCCTAGCCCTAACAATAAACCTTACCCAAACCCAAACACTAACCCTACTCCTAGACCTAATCCTAGTCCTAATTCTGACTGTAACCCTAACTCTAACTCTAATTTGAACAATGACCCTGACTTTAAAGGTAAACCTGCCTCTAAACCTGACCCTAACTGAAAATATAAACCTAAGACTAGACCTAGATATAAACCTAATTCTAAAACTAGCCCTAATCATAAACCTAGCTCTTACATTACCCACAGCCCTAACCCTAGGCCTAAACATAACACAAAACCTAGAGCTAATCCTAGGTCTTACCCTAGCCCTAAGTGTAACCCTAACCCTAACCCTAGCCCTAATCCAAACCTAATTCTCGCCTTAGTCCTAATCCTAACTCAAAGCCTAACACTTACCATAAACATAAACCTAGAACTGTCTGTAAACCTAATCCTAACCCTATCCCTAATCCTAATCCTAAACTTAACCCTATCCCTAACCCTAACCCTGAACCTAGCCCTAAGACTAACTCTAACTCTCACACTAGCCCTATCCCTAGTTCTAACCCTAAAGTGCTCAGAGAAAAATCTGTTTCTTTCTACTTCAGCCTAGGGCTATTTCCACAGGAAACTAGCTTTAGGGTTCATGTTAGGTTTGGGGTTAGGGTTAGTTTTAAGTTAAGGGTTTGTGATAGGGTTAGGGTTAGTGTTAGGATTAGGGATAGATCAAGGGTTAGAATTAGTGTTTGAGTTAGGGTAATAGTTAGGTTTAGGGTTAGTGTTAGTGTTAGTATTAGGTTTGGGTTAGAGTTAGGGTGTGGGTTAGGTTTAGGTTTAGGTTTAGGGTTATTGTTAGGGTTAGGATTAGGGTTAGGGTTTCTGTTAGGGTTAGGCCTAGTTTTAGGGTAAGTTTTAGGTTTGGGGTTAGGATTTGGGTGAGGGTTAGGCTTACTGGTATGCTTAGGTTTAGGGTTTGTGTTACAGTTAAGTTTAGGGTTAGTGTTAGGTTTAGGATTAGGTTTAGGGTTGGTAACCATTAGAGTTAGGGTTAGGTTAGGGTGAGGGTTATGGTTTGGGTTAGGTTTTGTGTTAGGGTTAGGGTTAAAGTTAGTGTTATGGTTAGGATTAGGGAAGTGTTAGGGTTAGGGTTAGGTTTTGTGTTAGGGTTACGTATAAGGTTATGGATAGGGTTACTGTTACGGTTAGTGTTAGGGTTCAGTTTAGTGTTACAGATAGGTTTAGGTTATGATTAGTGTTAGGGTTATGATTAGTGTTAGGTTACGGTTAGGGTTAGGGTTAGAGTTAGTGTTAGGTTTAGGGTTAATGTTAAGGTTAGTGTTAGGGATAGGTTTAGGTTTAGTGTTAGGATTGGGGTTAGGTTAGTGTTAGTGTTTATTTTAGGATTAGGTTTAGGGTTAAGTAAGGGTGAGGTTAAGGGTTAGATTAGGGTTAGTGTTGTGAATTGGGGTAGGGTTTTTGTTAGGGTTACAATTAGACTTAGTGTTAGTGTTAGGGATAGGGTTAGGGTGAGTTTTAGAGTTAAACATATGGTTAGGTTTAGGGTTAGTGTTAGGGTTAGGGTTAGGGTTTGTGATAGGGTTGGGCTTAGTTGAATGTTTAGGGTTACTGTTTGTGTTAGGTTAGGGTTAGTATCAGGGTGATTGTTAGGTTTAAGTTTAGGGTGAGGATTAGGTAACAGTGATCATTAGGGTTAGGTTTATGGTTAGGGTGAGGTTTAAGTTTAGGATTAGGATTAGGGTTAGGGTTTGGTAGAGTGTTAGGTTTTGGATTAGGTTTAGGGTTACTGCTAGGTTTGGGTTTAGGTTTAGGGTTAGTGTTAGGGTTAATTTTAGGGTTATGTTTACGGTTAGTGTTAGGGTTATTTTTAGGGTGAGGGTTACGGTTAGTGGTAGGTTGGTGTTGGATTATATATATGGTTAGGGTTAGTGTTAGGTTTAGTGTTAGAGTTAAGTTTAGGGTTGGGTTAGGGTTGGGTTTAGTGGTAGGGTTAGGGTTAGAGTTTGCATTAGGGTTATGTTTAGGTTTAGGGTTAGTGCTAGTGTTAGAGATAGGGTTAGTGATAGTGTTAGGTTTAGGGTTAGCTGTGAAGTTTAGTAATAGTTTTAGGATTAGGATTAGTGTTGGAATAAGGGTTAGGTTTACTGTTAGTGTTCTGGTTAAATTTGGAATTAGGTTTTGGGTTAGAGTTAGGGTTAAGTTTAGGGTTAGGTTTAGTGTTATTAAGAGTTAGAGTTAGGGTTAGGTTTCCTGTTAGGGTTATTGTTAGTTTTAAATTTAGGGTTAGGGTAGTGTTAGGTTTAGGGTTAGGGTTTGTGTTAGGGTTAGGGTGTGTGTTAGGGTTAGGGTTAGGGTTACTGTTAGGGTTAGTGTTCGTTTTAGTTAGTTAGGTTAATGTTAGTCTTAGTGTTAGGGTTAGGATTAGTGTTAGGTTTGGGTTAGGTTTTGTGTTAGGTTTACAGATAGTGTTATGGTTAGGGTGATGGTTACGGTTAGTGTTAGGGTTTAGCTTAGCGTTAGGGTTAGGGTTTAGGTTAGGGTAAGGGTTAGGTTTGGGGTTAGGGTTAGTTTAGAGTTAGAGTTGGGTTTAGGGTACATGTTATTGTTAGGGTTAGGGTTAGTGAAGTTTAGGTTTAGGGTTAGGGTTAGGATTCGTGTTAGGTTTTGGGTTAGTTTTAGTTTTAGAGTTAGTGTTACGGTTAGGATTCGTGTTAGGTTTAGGGTTAGTTTTAGTTTTAGAGTTAGGGTTAGGGTTAGGATTCGTGTTAGGTTTAGGGTTAGGGTTAGGGTTAAGTGTTAGTGTTAATGTTAGGGTTATGGTTAGAGTTAGTGTTGGGCAGTTTAGGGTTATGGTTATTGTTAGGGTTAGTGATAAGTTTAGTGTTAGTGTTAGAGTGAGGGTTACTGTTAGGGTTTGCATTAGGGTTCGGGTTAGTGTTTGGGTTAGGGTTAGGGTTAGGGTTAGGTAAGTGTGAGGGTTAGTTTTCAATAAGGGTCAGGGTTATTGTTTCTGGTTAGGGTTTTTGTTAGGATTAGGTTTAGGGTTAGGGTTAGAGTTAGTGTTAGGATTAGGTTTAGGGTTAGGTTTATATTAGGGTTAAGATTAGGGTTCTGTTTAGTGTTAGTGTTAATGTTAAGGTTAGTTTTAGGGTTAGGGTTCAGGTTAGGGTTCGTGTTAGGGTTACGTTTTCATTTTAAGGTTAGCTTAGGGTTATTGTTAGTTTTAGATTTACGGTTAGGATTAGGTTTAGTGTTACGGTTAGTGTTAGGTTTTGTGTTAGAATTAATGTTTGGGTTAGGGTTAGTGTTATGTTTAGGGGTAGTGTTAGGGATAGGATTAGGGTTATGATGAGGTTTAGAGTTAGTATTAGCGTTCAGGTTAGGGTTAGATTTAGGGTTAGGGATAGAGTTATGGTTAGTACTAGTGTTAAGGTTAGTGTTAGGTTTAGGGTTAGTATTAGTGTTAGGGTTAGGGTTTTTGGTTAGGCTTAGACTTACTGGTATATTTAGGGTTAGGGTTTGTTTTAGGGTTAGGGTTAGGTTTAGTGTTAGGGTTGGTGTTTGGGTCAGAATTATGGTTACTGTTAGGTAAGGGTTAGGAGTAGCTTGGTGTTAGGGTTATGGATTGTTTATGGTTTGTGTTAGGGTTAGGGTTATGGTTAAGGTTTGATTTAAGGTTAAGTTTATGATTAGGGTTAGGGTTAGTGTTAGGATTAGGTTAGAGTTAGGGTTATTGTAAGGTTAAGGTATAGGTTTAGGGTTAGCGTTATGGTTAGTGTTAGATTAAAGTTAGGATAAAGTTAGGGTTAGTGTTAGCGTTAGAGTTAATTTTAGGGTTAGGGTTAAGATTCATGTTAGGGTTAGGGTTAGAGTTAGGGTTAGGGTTAGGTTTAGGGTAAGTGTTATGTTTAGGGTTAGAGTTACAGTTAGTTTTAGTGTTAGGGTTAAGTTTAGGTTTAGGTTTAGTTTTAAAGTTAGGTTTAGTTTTAGGGTTAGTGTTAGAGTTCAGTAAGTGTTAAAGTTAGTATTTGGGTTTGGGTTAGTGGTTACGGTTGGGTAAGGGTGAGGGTAAGGCTTAGATTAGCGTCAGGGATATGATTTGGGTTAGGGTTTTTATTAAGGTTAGAGATAGAGTTAGTGTTATTGTTAGTGTTAGTTATAGGGTTAGTGTTTATGTTAAGGTTAGGGTTAATTTTAGGTTTAATCTTAGGGTTAGGGTAAATGTTCAGTTGAGGGTTGGGTTTAGTGGATTTATTAGGGTTAGGGTTCGTGTTAGTGTTATGATTAGGGTTAGATTTTGGTAAGGGTTAGTATTATGGTTAGGTTAGGGTTAGGGTTAGGGTTTGGGTGTGGGACTGTGATGGATTATGTTTAAGGTTAGGGTTAGTGTTAGGGTGAGGGTTAGGGTTAGGGTTCGTGTTAGATTTATTGTTAGATTTAGGGTTAGAATTCATGTTAGGGATAGGTTTAGGGTTAGTGTAATGTTTAGGTTTACGGTTAGGTTCAGTGTTGTCTTTATAGTGTAAAAGTTATGGTTAATGATAGGGTTAGGGTTGGTGTTAGTGTTAGGGTTACTGTTAGTGTTAGGGATAGAGTTAAGATTAGTCTTACTGTTAGGGTTAGGTTTAGGGTTAGGGTTGGTGTTAGAGTTAGGTTTAGGGTTATATATGATTAGGCTCAGGGTTAGGGTAAGTGTTAGGTTTAGGGTTACGGTTACAGATAATGTTTGTGTTAGTGTTAGTTTTAGTGTTAGGGTTAGTGTTAGGTTTAGGTTTAAGGCTAGGTTAAGGATCAGTGTAAGTGTTTGTGTTAGGGTGAGAGTTACAGTTAAGTTTAAGATTCAGGTTAGGGTTAGGATTAAGATTAGGTTTAGGTTTAAGTTAGGGTTAGGGTTAAGGTTTGTGTTAGGGTTAGATTTAGGTTTAAGATTATTGTTACTCTTATCTTTAGATTTAAGTTAAGATTAGTTTTAGGGTTAGTGTTAGGGTTAGCATTGTGGTAAGATTTAGGTTAGCTTTAAGGTTGGGGTTAGGTTAGGGTTAGGGTTATGGTAAGCATTAGTGTTTGTTAGGGTTAGGGATTGGTTAGGGATAGAATTAGGGTTAGTTTTAGGGTTAGAGTTAGGTTTAGTGTTAGTGTTAGGCTTAGGGTTAGGGTTTGTGTTACAGTCAGGTTTAGGGTTGGGGTTTCGGTTAAGATTAGGTTTAATTTAGTGTTAGGGTTAGGGTTTGGGTTAGTGTTACTGTTATGGTTAGGTTTAGTGTTTCATTTAGGGTCAGGGTTACGGATAATGTTAGTGTTAGTGTTAGGGTTAGGGTTAGAATTAGGTTTAGGTATGGGTTAGGGTTTGTGTTAGGATTAGGGTTAGGGTTAGGGTTATGGTTAGGTTTAGGGTTAGGGTTAGAGTTAGAGTAAATATTACAGTTAGAGTTAGGGTTAGGTTTAGAATTAGTGTTAGGGTTACCATTAGAATTGGAATTAGGTTTAGGGTAAGTTTTAAGATTAGTGTGAGTGTTAGGGTTAGTTTTATAGTTAGTGTTATGGTTAGGGTTAGTGCTCTGGTTAGGGTTAGGGTAAGGTTTAGATTTAGGTTTAGGATTAGATTTAGGTTTACGGTTAGGTTTAGTGTTATGGTTTGTGTTAGGGTTAGGGTGAGCTTTAGTGTTAGGGTTAGGTTAGGGTTAGTTTTAGGATTAGTGTTAGGGATTGTGTTTGGATTAGGGTTAGTATTAGGTTTAGGGTAATAACCAGGGTTACAATTAGGGTTAGTTTTAGGGTTAGGGTTAGGGGTAGGTCAAGTGTTAGGGTTAGGGTTAGGTTTAATGTTAGATTGATATTTATAGCTAGAGTTAGTGTTAGAATATGAGTCAGGTCAGGATTAGTTTTAGGGTTAGGGTTAGGACTCAAATTAGGGCTAGGGTTACTGTTAGGGTTTGGTTTAAGTTTAGGGTGCTGTTTAGAGCTAGGGTGAGTGTTAGGATATGAGACAGGGTCAGGGTTATTTTGAAGGTTAGGATTCGGTCTTGAATTAGGGCTAGGGTTAGTTCTAGGTGTAGTGCTAGTGTTTGGTTTAAGTTAAGGTTTAGTGTTAGGCTTGTTGTTCTGTTTTGTTTTAGTGCTATCTTTAGGGTTAGGGCTAGTTTTACAATTCGCTTTAGGGTTAGGCCTAGGGTTAAGGTTTGTGTTAGGATTAATGCAAGGTTTAATGCTAGGATGAGGGCTGGGTTTTGTGTTGGGTTTAGGGCAAAAATTAGGGCTAGGGCTAATATCAGGTCTAAGTTTACACTTAGGGATAGTATAAGGGATAGGTTGAGGGTTAGGGTCACATTTAGAAGTAGGGGTATTATTATGGTCAAGGTCAAAATTAGGGTTTGGTTTAGGTTAAAGTTTAGGATTAGAGCTCAAGTTAGCATTAGGGTTAATGTTAGAGTTAGTGTAATGATATGGTTAGAGTTAGGGTTCGGGTTATGTTTATGGTAATGTATAGGTTAGGGTTATGGATAGTTCTAGGGTCAGGCTGAGGGTTAGCATTATGTTTAGGGTTAGGATTAGGGTAATGGATATTGTTAGAGCTATGGGTTAGGGCTAGGTTTATGGTTATGCTTATGGCTAGTTTTAGGGTTAGGTGTAGGGTAATTGCAAGGATGAAAAGTAGGGTTAGGATTTGGGTAAGGGTTAGGGCTATGTTTAGGGTTAGATTTAGGGTTAAAGCTAGGGTTGTGTCTCGGATAAGGGCAAGGTTTTGGGTTACCTTAGGGCTCTTTTTAGGGATACAGCTAATGTAAGAACTAGGGTTTCAATTAGGTCTACATTTAGGGTTATTTGGGGCTAAGTCTAGTTTTATAATTAGGTTTAGATTTAGGGTGATGTTTGAATTAGGGTTAATGGTAATATCAGAGTCAGGGACAGGGTTAGTTTTAGGGTTAGGGATAGGACTCAAATTTGGGTAAGCTTAGGGCTAAATGTAGGGTTAGGATGTGGTTTAGGTTAAGGGTTAGGGTTAGTACTATGGATCAGTTTTGTTTTAGGGCTAAGGCTAAATTAAAGGGTAGTTTTACAATTAGTGTTAGTGTTATTGCTAGTGTTAGGGCTTAGGGGTACATTTAGAGTTATGGTTAATTCTAGCATTAGGGCTATGGCTTGTGTTAGAGCTAAGGTTAGGGCTAGTGTTTGGGTTATGGTAAGGGAAAAGGTTATATGAGGAATAGGGCTATGGCAAGAATTAGAGTTAGAATTAGGGCTAGGGTTAGGGGTATTTTTAGGGCTAAATTAAGGCTACGAAAAAGTCTAGGATTAGTGTTAGCCTTAGGGCTAGGATTAGGGCTACACTTAATGTTAGGTTTAATGTTAAGTTTGAAGAAGGGATGCCTTTTGTTTGATTTCCACCTCCATTTACATTTACCCATATAGGTCAAAATGAAGTGAAACCTTAAAATACAAAGTGTTCATGATAGCAAACCTGTAATTGAGAAGAGCATAACTTGGGAGCATACTAAGGCTAGATAAAAGATGAATCCTGCCCAGTATCAAAGAAATTTGAACAAAACTAGCTCTCACCCTAACATTACCTCTAACCCTAGCCCTAGCCCTAATCCTAATCCTAACCCTAACCCTAAGTTATTAGAAAACCAGTGATCCTAGTATTCTCACACTTGTGGAGCCTTGTGTGGCAAGCTAAGTGATGAATCCTACGCACAATCAAACAAATCTTACCAAATATTAATGGGAGGTATTTCAGTGCAAGCCAGAGATTTCCCACAGAAAATCGATGGAGTGTGAAGTTTCAAGTAGCTAGCACCAAAACTGTTTGATTTCCAGCTCCATTTTCATTTACCTGTATAGGAAAAAATGAACTGAAACTTTAAAATATAAAATGATCCTTGCAGTGAACCATTGAACCTAGGAGGACCAAACATGGGTAATATAGTAAGGATAGGAAAAAAGAATCCTGCCCAGTATCAAAGAAATTTGAACAAAACTAACTCTAACCCTAATACTAGCTCTAACACTAGCCCTAACACTAACCTTAACACAAACCCTAATCTGTCTAAAAAAACTGTGGATCCTAGAAGTCCCAAACTTTGGGGACCCTAGTGGGCTAAGCTATCAGACGAATCCTATGCAGTGTCAAAGAAATATGACCAAATAATTGAGGTGGTATTTCAGTTCATGCATATTTCACTGTTTTCTGCTAAAGTGCTCTTGGATAAAGTTGTTTTTGCAATCTTCATCTTAGGGCTACTTTCACAAGGAACAAATCAGAGAGTGCCCTCAGAGAACTGATTCAGTGTTTGAAGTTTTAAGTAGCTATCACCAACCCGGTTTGATTTCAACCTCCATTTTCATTTACCTATAGAGGTCAATGTAAAGTGAAACCTTAAAATACAGAGTGTTCCTGATAGTGAACCATTGAAATGAGAAGGCCCAAACGTAGGGAGCATATTAAGGCTAGGTAAAAGTTGACTCCTTCCAATTATCAAAGAAATTTGAACAAAACTAAGTATCACTCTAACACTACATCTAACACTAGCCCTAACCCTAAACCTAACACTAACCCTAACTGGGTTAGAGAACCATTGATCCTAGAAGTCCCACACTTGGAGAGCTTTGTGGGGCAAGCTAAATGATGAATCCTATGCAGTATCAAACAAATCTGACCAAATAATTATGGGAGGAATTTCAGTGCATGTATATTTCCCTGCTTTCTCCTAAAGGGCTCTCGGATAAAGTTGTTTTTGCATGCTTCAGCTTAGGCCTACACTCACAAGGAACATACCAGAGTGTCCTCACAGAGAATTAAGGGTGTGTGTGCAGTTTCAAGCAGCTAGCATCAACCCTGTTTGATTTCCAGGTCTATTTCCATTTACTCGTATAGGTCTGACTGAAGTAAAATGAAAATACTAAGTTTTTCTGAAACCAAACATTTGAAACAAAAGGCCTAAACCTGGTAAGGTTATTTAAAGATGAATCCTGGATTGTATCAAAGAAATTTGAATAAAGTAACTCTAACCCTAACACTACCTCTAAACTTAGCCCTAATCCTAACCCTAAACATTAACATAGTCCTATCCCTAACTATAAATTTAACCCTAATTTTAACTGTAACCATTGCTCAAACCCTAGCTCTAACTGTATTCATTACCATAACCCTAGCCCTAACCCTAATTCTAACCATTGCCCTAACCTTAACCTTTACCCTAGACCTTCTCTAACCCTATCCCTCGCCCTAGCCTGAAACCTAGCTCAAACTTAACACTTACCCTAAATTTATCCCTCACCCTAACTCTAACTCTAGCCATAAACCTAACCATAAACCTAGCCCCAACCCTAGCTGTAATCCTATCCATTACCCTAAACATAAGCCTAACACAAATGCTAACAATAGGACTAATCCTAACCGTATAGCTATCCCTAACCCTATTCAAAACCCTAAACCTAACTTGAACCCTAAATCTAACACAGTCCATTGCCCAAAATCTAATGCTAATGTGAGCCTTAATGCTAAACCTTAACTGAAACCAATCCCTAACCCTGACCCTGACCCTCATAATACAACTAGCTCTTAACCAGACCTTTACCCTAATCCCAACCGTTACATTAGACCTAGCCATAATCTAACCCTAAAACTATCCTTAATCATAATGCTAGACCTGACATTAGCACTCGCCCTAATCCTATCCCTAGCCCTAATACAAACCCTCATCCTAGCCCTAATCATAGGCCGAAACCTAATACTAACCCTAGCACTAATCGTAGCCCTAATTTAGCCGTAACCATAAACCTAACCTTAACACTAGTCCTAAGACTAACTCTAACTCTCGCCCTAGCCCTATTTCTAGTTGTAACCCTTTCTGTTATCATAATCCTAACACTAGACCTAAACATAACCCTAACCCTAGCCGTAAAGCTAGATCTCAACTTAACAATAAATCTAAGCCTAAACCGCACCCTACCACTAGCCGTAACATTATCACTAATCCTAAAACTAGCCCTAACCGTAGCCCTAGATCTAAAAAAAAAACTGATCCATCACACTAAACTTAACCCTCACCTAATTGTAACCCTAGACCTAATTCCTAATTTTATATATATATATATATATATATATATATATTAGACTATCCCTATCCCTAATTTCTACCCTAAGCCTAACACAGACCCTAACCCTATACCTAGCTTTAACACTAGCCCTAATTCGAGTCCTATCTCTAACCCTAAAAGTATCATTGACCCTGAATCTGACCCTAACACTAACCATATCTCTAATCATCACCCTAAACCTAAACCTGACTGTAACACTAGACCTAGACCTAATGCTAACCCTAAAACTAGTCCTAATCGTAACCCTAGATGTTACATTAGCCTTAGTCCTACCCTAGCCCTAACCTAACCCAAAACCTAGCCCTAATCTGAGCCCTAACATAGCTTTAAACCTAACCAGAACCCTAATCCTAGCTCTAACATATAACTTATCCTAATCCTAAACCTAAACCTTTTCCTAACCCCAAATATAGCCCTAACCCTAACCATATATTTAGCCCTAACCCTGACCCTATCCATTACCTAAACCTAACCTGAATCCTAAACCTAACCATATACATTACCCTAACCCTAAGGGTAATTTGAGCCCTAACCCAAAACCTGAACCTAACAAATACCCTAATTCTGACTCTGACACTAATAATAATAATAATAATAATAATAATAATAATAACCCTAGCTGTAAAACTGATCCCAATTCTCAACCTAACCCTTACAATAGACCTGGCCATAAACCTAACCCTAAAACTAACCCTAACCTAACCCTAGACCTGTCATTAGCCCTAGCCCTAATCCTAGCCCTAACCCTATCACAAAACCTAGCCCTAATCCTAGCTCTGAGCCTAACCTTTATTCTAACACTAAACTTAATCCTAACTCTAACCCTAATTTTATCCCTTGCCCTAGCCCTAAACCTAGCTGTAATATTATACCTTACCCTAACCCTTATGCTAGCCCTAACACTAGCCCTAAACCTAGGCCTAAAACTAACACTAACCCTAGTGCTAATCCTAACCCTAATTTTGCCCAATCCTAAACTTATCCCTATCCCTATTCCTAACACTACCTCTAACTCTCACCTGAGCCCTATCCCTAGTTCTAAACCTATCCCTTACCATAACCCAAACCCTAGCCTATCCCTAGACCCAACCATAGCTCTATCCTTCACCCTAGCCCTAAACCTGGATCTAACCTTAAATTTAAGCATAAACCTCAACCTAACTCTAGCCCTAACCCTAATTCTAATTGGAACACTAGCCCTTACCCTCCCTTAGCCCTAAAACAAAACTGACCAATAACCATAACCCTTAACCTAAACCAAACACTAAATCGACACCTAGCCCTAAATCTAACCCTAATTTGGGTTTAGGTTTAGGGTTACAATAAGGATTTGGGCTAGAATAAGGGTTATGGTTATGGTTAGGGTTCGGGTAAGTTTAGATTTAGTGTTAGGTTTAGGGTTGTGTTAGGGTTAGATTTAAATTAGGTTTAGGGTTAGTGTTAAGGATGGTATTAAGGTTAAGGTTAGGGTTAGGTTAGGGGAAGGATTTGTTTTAGGGTTAGATTTAGGTTTAGGTTTAGTGTTAGCTTTAGGGTTAGAGTTAGGGTTAAATTTAATTTTAGGGTTAGAGTTGGGTTAGGTTTAGGGTTAGGGATAGTTTAGGGTTACGGTGAGGTGAGGGTTAGGATTATGTTTCGGTATAAGGTTTGTGTTATGGTGAGAGTTAGTGTTAGGGTTGGGGTTCATGTTAGGGTTAGGGTTCAGGAAAGAGTTACAATTAGGATTAAGTTTAGGATTTGTGTTAGGGTTAGAGTTAGGGTTAGGTTTAGGGTTTGTGTTAGGGTTCGGGGTAGGGTTAGGTTTAGGGTTACATATAGGAAAAGAGTTGCATTTAGGGTTAGGGTTAGGGTTACGGTTAGAGTTAGGGTTAGTGTTAGGATTTGGGTTAGTGTAAGTGTTAGTGTTAGGTTGAAGTTTAGAGTTAGGTTTAGGGTTAGTGCTAGGGTTAGTTGTACATTTAGGGTTAGGGTTAGGGTTTGTTTTAGGGTTAGGGTTAATCCTAATTTAAACTCTAAAACTAACCCTAATAATAACCCTAACAATAACCATAACACTAACCCTAACCTTAGCACTAGGCCTAGCCCTAACCCTAAACCTATCCCTAAATCTAACACTATCCCAAACCCTAACACTAAACCTAACCCTAACTGTAACCCTAAAACGAACCCTAAGCCTCACTCTAAACCTAATACTAACCATAAAACTATCCCTAACCTTAACCCTAACACAAATCCTAAAAATAATCCTAACCCTATCACAAACGATAATCCTAACGTTATCACTAATACTAACACTAACCCTAATGCTACAAGTAACCCTAAGACTAACTTTAACACGAACTTTAAACCTAACCCTAATTCTAACCATAAATCTAACCCTAAACTTAACCCTTACCTAAACATAACCCTAACCCTAAACCTAAACCTAACAATAACCCTATCCCTAAACCTAACCGAATCCTAACCCTAACCCTCATCCTAACCCTAATGTAACCCTAACTCAAACCCTAACCCTAATTGTCACACAAACCCTAACCCAAACTATAACCCTAAATGTAACCTAACCCTAACATTAACCCTTACCGAACCCTAACCCATATTATCACCCAAACCAAAACCCTAACCCGCTTCCTAAACCTAACGCTAAACCTAATACTAACCCTAATTCAAAGCCTAACACTAACCCTAAACCTAAATATAACCGAAACTCAAACAGTAAGTGTAACCCTAACTCTAACCATAACCTTAACACTAACCCTAACACTAAACCTAATCCTAATACTAATCATAAACCTAACCCACACCCTAACACCAACCCTAACCCTAACCCTTACCCTAACACAAAATCTAACATTAACCCTAACCCTAACACTAACCCTAAGTCCCACCCAACCCTAACTCTAACCCTAAACTTAACCCTAACCCTAACACAAACCCTAAACCTAAACCTAACACTAACACTAACCTTAAACCTAACACTAACACGAACTCGAATCCTAACCCTAAATAACTAACCCTAATAATAACCTAACTCAAATCCTAACCCTAAAAGTATCCCTAAACCTTAAACTAAACATAACACTAACCCTAAACCTAACCGTACCACAGACCTTAACCCTAACTCTAACTCTAAAAAAAACCCCTAACCACAAATCTGACCCAAACACAAAACCTAAACTTAACCCTAAACCTTAATATAACACTAACAATAAATCTAATCCTATCCCTAATCCTAAGCCAAATGTAAACCTAAACCTAACACAAACCATACCCCTAACACAAACCCTAACACAAACCCTACACCTAACCTTAACACTAACCTTAATGCTAAACCGAACCCTAATCCTAACACGAACCCTAACCCCAACCCCAACCCTATCACTAATCCCAACCCAATCTCTAACGTGAATCCTAACACTGACCCTAAACTTAACCCTATCCATAACTCTAACACTAACCCTAACCTATGCATAACCCTAACCTATGCATAATCCTAACCCTAAGTCTAAACCTAACCCTAAGCCTCACTCTAACCCTAGTCCTAACCATAACCTTAAAACTTACCTTATCTCTAAACCTAACACAAACACTAACCCTATACCTTACCCTAACACAAACCATATCTTTCACTATAACACTAATCCTAACACTAACCCAATCACTAACTCTAACTCTAAAACTGACCGTAACTCTAACCCGAACAATAACACTAACACTAAATCTAAAACGCACCCTAATCATGACCCTAACCCTAAACCTAACACTGACCCTAATCATAACATTAACCCTATTCGTAACACTAACCCGACACCTAACCCTAGCCCTAACCCTAAAATTAACCCTAAACGTTTACCTAAAGCTAACAATATTCCTAACCCCATCCCAAACACTAACACTAAACGTAACCTTAAACATAACTCTAACCCTAACACTAACCCTAACCCTAATGCTAACGTGAACCCTAACTGTAAACACAACCATAAACCTAACCCTAACCCTTAAAATAATATTAAACCTAACACTAACCTAACACTAACCATAACCCTAACAATATCCATAACCTTAACACTAACTAAACCTAACCTTTACATGAACCGTATATCTGACCCTAAAACTAACCCTAACACTAACCCTAACACTAAAACTATACCTAAACCTAGTCCTATCCCTAACACAAACCCTAACCATAACCCTAACTGTACCCTAAACCTAACCCTAAACCTAAACCTAATCTTTACCATAACCATAATCCTAACCATAACCCTAACTCTAACACTAACCTTAAAACTCACCCTTACCCTAACCCTAACCCTATCCCGAACCTTAACCTTAACACTCAGCCTAAACCCAACACTAACCCTTACACAAACCCCATTTCTAACACTAACCCTAACCATAATTCTAGCCCTAACCCTCACTGTAACCCTCAATATAACCCTAAAACAAACCCTAATACTAAATCTAAAATGAACCCTAACTGTAAACTTAACATTAACCCTAACCCTAACTGTAACATTAACCCTAAACCTAACCTTAAACCTGACACTAACCCTAATTCTAAAACTAAAACTAAACCTAAACCAAACCCTAACTCTAACACTAACCCTAACCCTAACCCTAACACTAACCATAAAACTAAAACTAAACCTAACTCTAACCAAACACTAACCCTAAGCATAACCTAAATATAACCCTTAACCTGACATAAAACTAACCCTAAACTTAACCCTAACCCGAACACTAATTCTAACCTTAACACTAACCCTAACCCTATTTCTAAACCTAAGCTTAAACTGAACCCTAAATCTAACACTAACCTAACACTAAACCTAACCCTAACACTAACCCTAAACCTAACCCTAACCCGAAAACTAAGCTCAAACCTAACCTTAACCCTATGAATAACCTTAATACTAACCATAACACTAACCCTAAACCTAACACTAACACAAAACCTAAACCTAACCCTAACCCTAACACTAATCATAACCCTAAACCGATCCCTAACCCTAAACTTAACACTAACCCATACCATAACACTAACCCTAACTCATATATTAAAACTAAAACTAACCCTAAACCTAACCATAACACTAAACCTAAACTTAACCCTAAATATAACACTAACCCTAACCCTAAGCCCAAACCTAACACTAACAATAAGCCTAACCCTAAATCTAATCTTAACCGTAACACTAACCCTAATCATAATCCTAACCCAAACCCTCATCCTAACCATAACACTAACGATAACCCTAACCCTAACCCTAATGCTAACACTAACCCTAAACCTAACCCTAACCTAACGTTAACACTAACACTAACCCTAAAATTAACACTAACCCTAACCCTAAACCTAAACCTAACACAAACCCTAACCCTACCCTAACATGAATCCTAACATAACCCTAAATCTAAGTAACCCTAACCCTAACCCTAACACAAACCATAACCCCAACTCTAATCCTAACCCTAACACTAACCCAAACCCTAACTCTAATCTTAACCTAACCCTAACCCTAAAACTAAACCTAACCATAATCCTAATCATAACCATAAACCTAACCATTACACTAACCCAAATCCTAATGCTAAACTTAACCCTAATCCTTAACTGTAAACCTAACACTCAAGCTAACCCTAACTCTAACAGTAATACTAACCGTAATCATAACCCTAAACCTAACCCTAAACCTTACCTTAACCCTAATCAAACATGAACACTAACACTAAACCTAATCCTAACACTAACTTTAACATTAATGCTAACCCTAACTCTAACCCTGAAACTAAAACTAAGCGTAACCCTAAACCTAAAACTAAGACTATCCCAAACCCTAACCCTAATATGAATCATAAACCTAACTGTAACCCTAAGTAAACCTAACCCTAACCATATCCCTAACACGAACCCTAACCCCAAACCTAACCCTAAATCTAACACTAACCCTAAATCTAACCATAACCCTAACCTAACCTTAAGCCTAAACCTAACCCTAATCCTAATCCTAATCATAACACTAACCCTAACAATAACACTAACCCTAAAAATAACAGTAACATTAAACCTAACCATAACCCTAATCCTAACACTCACCCTAACCCTAACCCTAACAGTAACAATAACTCTAATCATAACCCTCACCCTAATCGTAAACCTTACCTTAATCCTAACCTTAACACTAACACTAACCTGAAACCTAAACCTAACCCTAACACTAACACTAACCCTAACCTAACCCTAACCATAAAACAAATTTTAACCCTAAACTTACCCTAATCCTAACACTAACATAACATTAATCATAATCCTAAAACCAACCCTTATTCTAACCAAAACACTAACTCTAAACTTATTCCAAAAACTAACTCTAACCCTAAAACTAACCCTATCCTTAAACCTAAACCTAACCCTTACACTAACCCTAACCCTAACTCTAACATGAACTCTAATCTAACCCTAAGAGTAAACCTAAACCTTACCCTAAACTTAACCCTAATCCTATACCTAACCCTAAACATAAACCTAATACTACCCCTACCCGTGAACCTAACCCTAACCCTAACCCGAATCCTAACACTAACCATTATTCTAACCCTAAACCTAACCATAATCCTAACTATAACACTAATCTTAATCCTAACACTTACATTAAAACTAAACCTGACTCTAAACCTGACACTAACCATAATCCTAAACGTAAATCTAAACCAAAACTTAATTATCACACTAAACCGAACACTAACACTAACCCTAAATGTAACCCTATCTGTAACCCTAACACTTATCCTAACCCTAACCCTAAACCTAAGTCTAACCCTAACACGAACCCTAAGCCAAGTACTAACACTAACCTAAATCTAACCCTAACCCTATTCTTAACACAAGCCCTAAACCCAAACCTAACCCCAACCCTAACACTAAGCCTAACCCTATGCCTAACCCTAACCCTAACTTAACCCTAATTCTAACACTAACACTAACTCTAACACTTACCCTAACTCTAACCCTAACAATCACCCTAACCCTAAACCTAACACTATGCCTAGCCCTAAGAATAACTCTAACTCTTGCCCTATTCCTATCCCCAGTTCTAAACCTATTTGTTACCATGACCCAAACCCTATCCATATCCCTAGCCCCAAGCCTAGCCCTAATCTTCACCCTAGCCCTAAATCTGGATCTAACCCTAACCTTTAGCCTAAAGCTCACTCGAAAACTAGCCCTAACGCAAATGATAATTAGAAAACTAGCCCTAACACTACCCTAGCCCTAAAACAAAATTGAGCCATAACTCTAACCCAACCCTTAACCTAAACCAAACACTAACCCGACACACAGCACTAAACATAGTCCTAATTTGAATCCCAACTCTAACCCTAGAAGTAACCCTGACCCTTACTCGGACCCAAAAGTAACACTAGCTCTAAACATTGACCTAACGCTAACCCTAGAACTAGCCCTAATCAGAACCTAGTTATTTCATTAGCTGTAGCCCTAAATCTAACACAAATCCTAGCCCCATTCCAAGCCCTAAACCTGGGTTTAACCCTAATCCTAACCCTAACCCTAATGCTAACCCTAACTCTACCTCTAACCCTATCCCTTACCCTAAGCCAAATCCTCACCCTAATTCTACCCTAGTCCTAACCATAATCCTTAGCCTACCTCAAACCCTCTCTCTTTTACTAGTCCTCCCCTAGCCCTCATTCTAGATCTAACCTTAACTGTGGTGAGCCGCTTCTGCCGTTTATGCAAATTATGGTCACCATTACATGATGGCGCTGGCTCCGCTGTGGTCTGTGACAAACAACTCCTTGTTTGGGAGAGTTGGCACATGACTTTTCATCACTCTATGAAAAAGCTCCACGTGGCTGCTTTGCATTGGGGCTTGAGATGCTTTATTAAGGCTGGGAGGGGCATCCGGGAGAAGAAGAAGAACTATCAGGGGCCTGAATAAAGTTGTTGAAAGAAGATTCTTGGGTTGCGTCTTTCTTGCGGGCAAGAAGTCGCGCGCAACAACGCAACACTTAACTCTAACCCTGACCCTTATTCTGACCCTAACACTAACCCTAGGTCTAAACATGACACCCTGTAGTGAACCCTAATACTACCCCTACTGGTAAACTTATACCTAAACCTAACAGTAACACTAGCACTAGAACAAACCTAATCCTAAATAGAGTCATAAATCTAGCCTTAGCCCTAAAAAAACCCCTAGCACTAGCCCTAACAATAACCGTTAACCTAACGTAAAGACTAACTCTATCCCTTTACCCAATGCTGGTCCTAAATCTGGCTCTCACCCTAAACTTAACCCTAACCCAACAATGACAGTTACCCTAAAACAAACCCTAGCTCTATATCTTATCCTAACCCAAAACCTAACTAGAACACTAGACTTATCCATAACCCTAACCCAAAAACTAGCCATAACCATATCCCTAGCTCTTACATTACCCATATCCCTAATGCTAGCCATAAATCTCACACAAATGTAGCCCTTATACTAGCCCTAAACCTAGCCCTTATTGTAACCCCAACCAGAAGCCTAGAACTAATACTAACCCTAACCCTTGCCCTAACCCTAATTCTAGCTCAAACTCTAACCCTAATCTAAACATAACCCTAACCCTAACCCTAACATTAGCCCTCACTCTAACCCTAACCCTCATGCTAGCCCTAATCTTAGCTGAAACGCTAACACGTACCCCAAAACTAACCCTGACACTAACCCGAGGCCTAACCCGAACCCTAGTCCTAATTATAACCATAAAACCAGCCCTAACTTTGCTCTATTCCTATCCACTACCCTAAAGATAAGCATAACCCAAATGCTAACCCTACGCCTAACACTAACACTATTGCTAACACTAACCCTATTCATTACTGTAAACCTAACCTGAACCCTAAACCTAACCCTATCAATTACCCTAACCCTATCCCTAATGCTAATTCATGCCTTAACCCTGAATCTTAACCTAAACCAAACACTACTCGAACCCTGACTCTAAGAGAACACCTAGCTTTAAAACTGACCGTTAACCTAAACCTAAACCTTACACTAGACCTAGCCATAAACTAACCCTAAAATTAATCATTACCATAAATCCAGACTTGACATTAACCCCAGCACTAATCCTAGCCCTCACCCTGACACAAACACTAGTCCTAATCTTAGGCCTATACCTAGCCTTAATCCTAACACAAACCATAACTCTAGCCCTATCTCTAATTTTAACCCTCGCCCTAGACCTGAACTTAGGTATAAGCCCATCCTTTCCCCTAACCCTATCACTAACCCTAACCCTAACACTAACCATATCTCTAGCGCTAAACATAGGCCTAACCCTAACACTAACCCTAGCACTAATCCTAGCCCTAATTTAGCCCTAAACCCAACTCTACCCCTAACCTTGGCCTAAGACTAAATCTATCTATCCCCAGCCCTATTTCTAGTTCTAACCCTATCCATTACAATGAACCTAACACAGTCCCTAACATTAGCCCTAACCCTAGTCCTAGACCCTTCCCTAGATCTAACCATGACTGTACATTTGACCCCAACCCTAAGCCTAATCCTCAACCTACTACTAGACCTAACACTATCGCTAATCCTAAAACTAGCCGTGACCCTAGCCTTATCCCTTAAACAAAACCAAGCCATTGTCCTAACCCTAAATGTTAACCTAAACCAAACCCTATCCCTAAACCTAGCCATAACCTTCTAAATCTAATTCATGTCCTAGTCCTAAAATTAACCCTGACCTTGACTTATATTCTAACACTAATCTTAGTTCTAAATATCACACTAACCCTAAATATAATGCTAACACTAGATCTAGAACAAATACTAACTCTAATCATAACCTTAGATCTTAAATTAGCCATAGCCCTAACCCTAGCACTACACCTAACAGAAAAACTAGCGCTAATCTGAGCCCTAACACTAGAAATAAACCTAAACCTAAAACCTAACGTTAGCCCTAACCCTAAGGCTAACCCGAGCCCTAAACCCAGCCCTAACTCTATCACTTACCCTAAGCCAAACCCTATCCATAATGCTAACCTTATTCCTAATCTTAATCCATAGCCTAATCCAAACCCTAACCATATTACTAGTCCTAAATCTAGCCCTCATTCTAGCTCTAACCCTAACTCAAATCCTTACCCTAACACAAACTCTCAGTCGAAATCTGAGCCTAACCCTAAACCAAACCCTAAAACTAGCCCTACCAGGAAACTTATACCTAAACCTAACCCTAACACTAACCCTAGACCTAAGCCTAATCCGAAATATAGCCATAACTCTAGACCTAGACCTAAAAAATCCCTGAGTCCTAGCCCTAACATAATCCTTAACCTAAAGCAAACACTAACCCTATCCTTAGACCTAACTCTAGTCCTAATTCTGGCTTTCACCTTAAACCTAACTCTAACCTGAACACTGACACTAACACTAACACTAAACCTAGCTCTATCCTTGAACCTAACCCAAAACCTAAACATAACACTAGACATAGCCATAACTCTAACCCTAAAACTAGCTCTAATCAAAAAATATATCTTACATTACACATAGCCTTAAACCTGGGCCAAAACCTAACACAAAACCTAGCCCTAATCTGAGGCTTAAGCCTACCCTAAGCATAAACATAATCCTAAATGTAGCCCTAACCCTAACCCTTGCCTTACACATAACCCTAGCTCAAAGCATAACCCTTAGCCTAAACATAACCCTAGACCTATTCCTAAATGTAAACCTAACCTTAGCCCTAATCCTAACCTTAACCCTTGTACTAACCCTAGCTCTAACCTAACATTATCCTAACCCTAACCCTAACCCCAATAATAACCCTAGCCCTAAACCTAACCCTATCTCTAACCCTAATCACAAACCTAAACCTCGACCTAACCCTAAACCTAAACCTTGCCATAAACTTAACTGTAACCCTTACCATAAATCAAAACTAAACCTATCCATAAACCTAGATTTAACCATAACCTAAACTTAACCCTAGACCTAATCTTTCATCTAATCCAATACATTATTCTAAAATTAACCCTAACCTTAATGAAAACCCTAGCCCTAACCCCAACCATAACCTTAACCATAACCATAACCAGAACCCAGACCTAACAATAAACCTAACACTCCCCCTAGCCCTAACCATAGCTTAATCCCTAACCCTTACCCCAACCCTCACACCAGCCCTAGCCCTATCAATAACACTAACTCTAGCCCTAAACCTAACACTAAACCTAACCCTTGTCCTAGCCCTAATTTAGCCCTATTCCTAACCCTAACCCTAACACGAGAATTAAGACTAACTATAATTTTAACACAAGAGCTATCCCTGCTTCTAACCCTAAACCTAACCCAAGCTCTAAAACTAATCATAACCCTTGCACTATCTTTAGCTCTAGTTCTAACTCTAGATCGAATCCTATCTCTAAAACTAACCCTAACCTGATGTCTCAGCCTAACCCTGAAAATAGCTCTAACCCTAATGCTAATGCTAAAATTAGCTGTAACCCTAGCTCTAGCCCTAATACAATACTGAGCCATACCACTAACAATAACCCTTACCCTAGATCAAATCCTAACCATACACCAGCCCTAACCCTATTCCTAATCTGAAATGTAACCCTAACCCTAAACAAAACCATGACCCTGACTCATATCCAAACACTATACCTAGCTCTAAATATCACCCTAACTTTAAACCTAACCCTAACACTAGACCTAGCCCTAATCATAACTCTAATTCTTACAATAGCCATAACCATAACACTAGCCCTAACCCTAATACAAAACTAGCCCTAGTCAAAGCCCTAACACGAGCTTTAACCCTAAACCTAACCATAACACTGGTCCTAACCCTAGCTCTAAACTTTTCCTTACCCTAAACCAAACCCTCACTCTAATGCTAACCATATTCTTACCACTAATCCTAAGCCTCACCAAAACTGTAACTCTATAACTAGTCCTAACTCTAGTCTTCATTCTAGAATTAACCATAACCCAACCCTAACCCTATCCCTGACCAGTATTCTGACCCTAACACTAATCTTAGGTCTAAATCTAAACCTAACCCTAAACCGAAACCTAACACTAGCCCTACTGATAAACTTATACCTAAACCTAACCCTAATACTAGACCTAGACCTAAACCTAATTCTAGTTATAACTATATCTCTAGACCTAAAGACAAACTAGACCTAGCCTTAACAATAACCCTTAACCTAACCCAAACTCTAACCCTACCTCTAGACCTAACTCTACTCCTAATTCTGGCTTTAACCCTAATCATTACCCCACACGAACACTGTCCCTGACACTAACACTAAATCTAGCTCTAAACTTCACCCTAACCCTAACTAACCCTAAAACTACAACTAGCCCTACCATTAACCATTAAACTAGTCCTAATTCATTACACTAGTTCTTATATTAGCCATAGCTCTAACCTATTACAAAAGCTAGCCCTAATCTAAGCTCTACCTAAGCTTTAACCCTAAAGATAACTCTAACAATAACCCTAGCCCTAACCATAACCCTAAGCCTAATCCTAGACCTAATTCTAACTTTAACTCTAGCCCTAACCCTAGCTCTGACCCTGTTCATTACCCTAAGATTACTATAACCCTTATGCTAACCCTAGGCGGAACCCTAATCCTAGCACTAGCCTTAACCGTGTCCATTAACCTACACCTAACCTGAACCCTAAACCTAACTGTGTCATTACCCGATCCCTAAACATAAGACTAATTTGAACCCTAAACCTAAACCTTAACTTAACAGAAACCCTAACCTTGACCCTGACTCTAATAATACCCATAGCTCCCAAACTGACCCTAACAAGAAACTTAAACTTTACAACAGAGCTAGCCATAAACCTAACCCTAAAACTATCCCTAACTGTAACCTACACCTGACATTAGCCCTAGCTCTAATCCTAGCCCTAACCCTAAAACCAAACTTAATCCACATCCTAGCCATGAACCTCGCCTTAATCATAACCCTAACCCTAACCCTAACGTTAGCCCTAACCTTAACTCTAAATCTCACCCTAGTCCTAAAATAAGCTATATTCCCATCTCTTAACCTAAACCTAACCCTAAACCTAAACCTAACACTAACCCTAGCCTTAACCCTAGGCCTAACCCTAACACTAATCCTAGTCCTAATTTAGCCCTATCCCTAACACTAACCCTAGCCCTAAGACTAACTCTAACTCTCACACTAGCCCTATACCTAGTTCTAACCCTATCCCTAACATCACTATACACCTAGCCCTAAACGTAGCCCTATCCTAGCCCTATACTTAGCCCTATCTCAAAACCTAGAACTCAACCGAACTCTAAATTTAAGCCTAACCCTAAGACTAAATCTAACCATAACTACTCTTATCACTAATCCTTAACCTAAGCCTAAATCTCACACTTACACTAGCCCTAACCCTAAGACTAATCTTAAAACTAGCCCTAACTCTACCCCTAGCCCTAAAACAAAACCGAGGCATAGCCCTAACCTTAACCCTTATCCTAAACCAAACCCTAACCCTACACCTAGCCCTAACCCTATCACTAATTATAGTCTAACACTAACCCAGACACTCACCCTGACCCTGACTCTGACCTTAACTCTAACCCTGGCTCTAAACATCATTATCACCATATACCTAACATTAACACTCGACCAAGACTAGACCTAACTCTAACTCTATAACTAGCTGTAATCATAAATCTACTTCATACATTAGCTGTAGCCTTAACCCTAGCCCTAATCTAACCCCAAAACCTAGCCTTAATCCGAGTCCTAAACTTAGCTTTAACCCTAAACTTAAACCTAACACTAACCCAAACACTAGCTTTAATCCTATACATAACCCTAGCCCTAAACTTAGGTCTAACCCTATCCACAACCCTAATGATAACCCTAACCCTTCTGATAACCCTAGGCCTAACCCTAACCCTATAAATTATGCTAAACCAAACCTAAACCCTAAACCTAACCCTGTCATTACCCTAACCCTAAATCTAACACTAATTCTAGCCCTGCACCTACACACTAACTTAACCCAAACCCTAGGCCTGACCCTGATTCTAAAAATAACCCTAGATCTAAACCTAACCCTTACCAAAAACCTAACCTTTACACTGGACCAAGCCATAAACCTAACATTAAATCTATCCCTAACTGTAACCCTAGACCTGACATTAGCCATAGCCCTAATACTATTCCTAAACCTAAAACTAATCCTAGTCCTCATCATAACCCTAAACATAGCCTTAATCATAACCCTAACCCTAACCCTAGTTCTAACCCTAATACTAACATTTGCATTGCCCTAAACCTAGCTATAACCACATACGTAGCCTAAACTAAACACTAACTCTAACCCTAACCCTGAATAACCTTGCCTTATTCTTAGCCCTAGCACTAACCCTAGATTGAAACTTAACTCTAAATATAACCCTATGTTGATGCCTAAGCGTAATCCTAAAACTAGCCCTAACTATAGCCCTAACATAACCCTAGCCGTAATTTAGGTCTATCCCTAAACCTAACCGTAACCCTAGCCCTAAGACTAACTCTAACTGTCACTCTAGGCGTATCACTCGTTCTAACCTTGTCCCTTACCAAAACACTAACCATAGCCCTAACTCTAGTACTAACCCTTGCCCTATCCTTATCTCTAGAATTATCCTTAGGCAAAACATAACTCTAAATCTAGCACTAACCCAAAGCCTAAGCCTACCCCTAACACTACCCCAAACCATAATACTAATCCTAAAATGAGCCCTAACAATATCCCTATCCCTAAAACAAAACCGAGCCATAGCTCTAACCCTAACCATTAACCTAAACCAAACCCTAACCTTACACCTAGACCTAACCCTGGCCCTAATTTGAGTTGGAAGCCAAACCCTAAAACTAACCCTGACCCTGACACTGACCTTAACACTTCTAGCTCTAAAACATCACCCTAACCCTAAAACTAACCTTAACACTAAACCTAGCACTAAACCCCTTAAACTAGCCCTAATTGTAAACCTAGTACTTACATTAGCAGGAATTCTAAGCCTTGCCCTAACATGACCCAAAACCTAGACTTAATCTGATCCCTAACCCTAGCTTTGGACCTAACCTAACCCTAACACTAGCCCTAATTGTGATCATAACTCTTAACTTTAAACTGATCTCTAACTCTATCCTTTACCATAACCATAACCATAACCGTAGTGATAACACTAGGCATAAACCTAACCCTATCACGAATCCTAACACTTCCGTTACACTAAACCTAACCTGAATCCTAAACCTAACCCTATCATTACACTAACCCTAATCCTAAAACTAATTTAAGCCCAAACTTGAAAACTTAACCTATCCCAAACCCTAACCCAGACCTTGACTCTTATAATACCCCTATCTGTAAACTTGAACATAACCCAACACCTATCCCTTAGCCTAGATGTAGCCATAATCCTAATCCTAAAACTATCTGTAACCATAATTCTGGCCCTGAAATTAGCCCTAGCCCTAATCCTAGCCCTAACCCTAAAAACACACCTAGCCCTCATCCTAGCCCTAAACCTAGCCTTAATCATAATCCTAACTATAGCCCTACACCTAACCCTAATTCTAACCCTCACCCTATTTCTAAACCTAGCTATAATGACATCCCTTACCCTAAATTTAAACCTAACCCTAACCCTAACACTAGGCTTAAGCTAAACACAAAACCTAGCCCTAATCCTAGCCCTAATTTAGCTCTATCTCTAACCCTATCCTAACCCTAGCCCTAAGACTAACTCTAAATCTTGAACTAGCCCTATCCCAAGTTCTATCTGTTTACGCTACCGTAAACCTAACACTAGCCCTAACAATTGCCCTAAAGTTGGTCCCAGCCCTAACCCTAACTCTAAATCTAACCTTAAACCTAACCTTAAGCCTAACACTAACACTAGCCCTAACCCTAATGCTAATCGTAAGACTAGCCCTAACCCTAATCCTAGCAGTGAACCAAAACTGAACAATAGCCCTAACCCTAAACCTTTACTTAAATCAAACACTAAAACTACCCCTAGACATAAACCTATCCCTAATTCGAGTCCTAAGCCTCACCTTAAAACTAATCCTGACCCTGACTCATATCCTAACACTCACCCTAGATCTAAGCACTGCCCTGAACTCAAACCGAACACTAATATTAACAATGGCCCTAATTCGAGTCTCAATGCTAACAATAAAACTAACCCTGACTTTCACTCCTATCCTAACAAGAACCATAGCTATAAATATTACCCTAACCTTAAACCTAACCCTAACCCTAACCCTAAAACTAACCCTAATGGTAACTCTAGTTCTTACATTAGCCGTTGCCCTATCCTAGCCCGAACCCTAACACAAAAACTAGTCCTAAACTGAGCCCTCAACCTAGCTTTATCTCTAACTCTAACCCTAGCATAGCCCTAATCCTAGATCTAAATCAATCCCTTACCCTAAGCGAAACCCTAAACCTAAGAGTAACCCTAGACCTATCCCTAGTTCTTAGACTAACCAAAACCCTAACCCTATTAATAGTCCTAACTCCAGCCTTCATTTTAGCTCTATCACTATCCCAAAACCTAACCCTAACCGTGACTCTTATTCCGACCCTAACACTAAACCTAGATATAACCCTAACCCCATCCTAACCCAAAATTAACCATAATCCTATCCCTAGACCTAACTCTGAACCTAACTCTCAGCCTAGGCCTAATCATAGCTCAGAACCTAACCTTTATGCTAAACATAAGCATAAACCTAATCCAAGTTTTAACCCTCACCTTAACCCTAACACAAGACCTAATCCTAACAATAACCCTAGCCCTAAACTTAACTCTAACTGTATCCATTACCCTAAAAATAACCCTTACAATAATGCTAACCCTAGGCTTAACCCTAACCCTGTCACATTCCCCAAACCTATCAATTATCCTAAACTTACCCTGAACCCTAAACCTAACACAATGATTATGCTAACCCTTACACTAATGCTAATTCAAGCCTTAACCTAACCTCAAATCTAAACCCTATCACTGACTGTGACCGTAAGTATTCCCCTAGCTATAAACCTGACTCTTACCCTACGTAATTCTTACACTAGACCTAGCCACAAACCTAACCCTATAACTATTCCTAAACTTAACCCTAGACCTGATATTGACCCTAGCTTTAATCCTAGTCCTAACCCTAACACAAACCCTAGCTCTTATCCTAGCCCTAAAAATAGCCTTAATTTTATCCCTAACCCAAACCCTAGGCCTAACCCTAACACTAAACCTAGCCCTAATCTTAGCCCTAATTTAGCCCTATCCCTAATCCTATCCCAAAACCTAACTCTACCTCAAAGTCTAACTCTAACTCTCACCCTAACCCTAACCCTAGTTCTAACTCTATC
>NW_026007236.1:91497-94066 GCF_001458135.2 Marmota marmota marmota
TTAACCTTATTGGTTTACCCCTGAATGTAATCTGCCTCCTTTCTCTTGTAGCTTTTAATATTTTCTCTTTGTTCTGTATATTGGATATCTTCATAACAATGTGTCTTGGCGTTGGTCTACTGTGATTTTGTGTGCTCGGTGTCCTGTATGCATCTACAATTTGTATATCCGTTTCCTTTTTTATTTCTGGAAAGTTTTCTGTAATTATTTCATTCAGCAGGTTACTCATTCCCTTGGTTTGAATCTCTGTACCTTCTTCTATCCCGATGACTCGTAGGTTTGTTTTTTTTATGTTATCCCATATCCCTTGGATGTTTTTCTCGTCTAACCCTAACTTTAAAATCAACCCTGAACCTGACTCATATAATAACACTCACCCTAGCTCAAAACTCTGACCTCACCTTAAACTGATCCCTAACAGTAACCCCAGCCCTAATTCAAGTCCTAACTCTAACCCGAAAACTAAGCCTGACCCTGACTCCTATCCTAACATGAACCCTAGATATAATTATCACAACTAACCTTAAACCTAACCCTAACACTAAACCTAACCCATACCCTAACAATAAAACTAACCCTAATGGTAACCCTAGTTCTTACATTAGCCATTGCCCTAACCCTAGCCCTAACCCTAACACAAGACCTAGGCCTAATCCGAGCCCTAAACCTAGCTTTAACCCTAACTCTAACCATAACCATAGCCATAACCCTAGCTCTAAACAAATCCCTTACTAAAGCAAAACCCTAAACCTAAGGGTAACCCTAGACCTATCCCTAATCCTTAGGCTAACCAAAACACTAAGCCTATTAATATCCCTTACCCTTGACCTCATTCTAGATCTAACCCTATTCAAAACCCTAACACTAACCCTGACCATTTTACAGATCTTTCCACTAATCCTAGGTCTAATCCTAACCCTAACCCTAACCAAAATCTACCATAATCCTATCCCTAGACCTAATCCTGAACCTAACTCTCAGCCTAGCCCAATCCATAGCTCAGAACCTAACCCTTACACTAAACATATCCCTAACCTAAACCAGTTCTAACTCTCATCCTAACCCTAAATCAAGACCTAATCCTAACCATAACCCTAGCCTTAACCTTAAACCTAAGTGTATCATTACCCTAAACATAACCCTTAACCAAATGCTAACCCTTGGCCTAACCCAAAACATATGACTATCCCCAAACTTATCAATTACCCTAAACCTACCCTGAACCCTGGAACTAATCCAATCATTACCCTAATCCTAACCCTAATGCTAATTCGAGCCCTAACCCCAAACTCAAACCTAAACCAAACCCTAACACTGACATTGATCCTAATAATTGCCCTAGTCTAAACCTCACTCTTACCATATATCTAACCCTTAAACTAGACCTAGCCATAAAACTAACCCTAAAACTATCCCTAAGCATAACCCTAGACCTGATATTAGCCCTAGCCCTGATACTAGCCCTAACCCTAACACAAAACCTAGCCCTTATCCTAGCCCCAAACATAGCCTTAATTATAACCCTAACGATAACCCTAGGCCTAACCCTAACACAAAACCTAGCCCTAATCTTTAATCTAATTTAGTCCTATCCCTAACCTTAACCCTAACCCTAGTCCAAAGACTAAATCTAAGTCTGACCTTAGGCCTAACATTAGTTCTAACCCTATACTTTACTGGAACCCTAATCCTAGCCCAAACTATAGGTCTAACACTAGCCCTATCCATAGCCCTAGCAGCAATCCTAGATCTAACCCTAACTCTAAATCTAACCCTAACCCTTAGCCTAAACCTAAACCTAACACTAGCCCTAATCCTAAGGCTAATCCTAAAACTAGCACTATCCCTAGACCTAAAACAAAACCAAGTCATAGACCTAACATTAACCCTTAATATAAACTAAGCCCTAACCCTCCACTTAGCTATAACTCTAGCCCTAATTCGAGTTGCAAGCCAAACCTTAAAACTAACCCTGACCCTGACTCTGAACTTAACACTGACCCTAGCTCTAAACATCACCCTAACCCTATACCTAAACCTATCAATAGACCTAGCCCTAACCCTAATCCTAAAATTAGCCCTAATTGCAACCCTGGTACTTACATTAGCCGTAACCCTGAACCTAGCCTTAACTTAACCCCAAACCTAGCCTTATTCTGAGCACTCTCCCTAGATTTACCCCTAACCCTAACCCTATCACTAATCATAACTATAACCCTAGCCGTAACCATAGACTAACCTTAACCCTAAGCCTAACCCTATCAATAATCATAATATTGACCATAGCTGTACCCCTATCTTTAACCCTATCCATTACCCTAACCATAACCTTAACCCAAATGCTAAATCTGGGCCTAAACCTAACTGTATCCCTAATCTTAATCCTATCCATTACCCTAAACCTAACCTGATACCTAAACCTAACACTATCTTTACCCTAATCCTAACTCTAATGCTAATTCGAGATCTAATATTAAGCATTAACCTATCCAAAACACTAATCACAACCCTGACCCTAATAATACCCTTAGCTCTAAACCTGAACCTAAGCCTCAACCTAACACTTACA
>NW_026007236.1:98097-113775 GCF_001458135.2 Marmota marmota marmota
CCTAAACCTATCCCCAAAACTGACCCTGATTCTAACACTGAACCTAGCTTTAAACCTGACACTAACCCAAAACCTAGACCTAACACTAGACCTAGCCATAACCCTAACCCTAAAAATAGCTCTAAACATAAACCTAGTTCATGTATTACACATTGTCCTAAACCTAACACAAAACCTAGCCCTAATCCTAGACCTAAACTTAGCTCTAAGCATAACCCTCAGCCTAACCCTAGCCCTAAACCTAGCCCTAACATACGCCTTGCCTTAGATATAACCCTAGCTCAAAGCCGAATCTTTACACTAAACATAATAATAGCTCTTTCCTAAAGCCTAAACCTAACCCTAATCCTAACGTTAAACCTAGCCAGAACTTTAGCACTAACTATATCCATTACCCTAACCCTTACCCTACCGCTAATTAAAACTCTATCCCTAACACTAAGCCTAACTCTACCATAAATATAAACCTAGACCTAAAACTAATTTAACCCTCACCCTAGCCCTAACCCTGGCTCAAACACTAACCCTTACCCTAACCTAATAATAACCCTAGCCCTAAACCTAATACTTACCCTAAATCTAAAACTTACCCTAAATCACACCTATCCCTATCCCTAAACCTAGCCCTAATCCTAGACTTAATCCAAATCATAACCTAGCCCTAACCCTAGCTATAAACCTGTCCATTACACTAAATATAACTCTAACCCTAATGCTAACCCTAACCCGATTGCTAAACCTAACCCATCCATTACTCTAAACCTTAACTGAAACCTAAAATAAACCTTTCCATTATGCTAACCCCAAACCTAACCCTAATTCTAATTTGAGCCCTAACCCTAAACCTTTAGCTAAACCAAATGCTAACACTGACCCTGACCCTAATAATAACCCTAGCCCTAAAGCTGACTTTTAACCTAAACCTTTAATCAAAACCTAACTCTTACACTAGACCTACCCATAACCTAACCCTAAAACTATCCTTAACATTAACCCTGGACCTGATACTAGCCCTAGACCTGGTCCTAGCCATAACCCTATCAGAAACCCTAGCCCTTAACCTAGCACTAAACCTAGACTTAATCCTAAACTGAACCATAACCCTATGCCTAATCCTAATTATAACCCTCACCCTAGCCCTAAAGCTAGCTATAACCACACCCATTTCCCTAAACTTAACCTTAATATGAATGCTAACCCTAACTCTAGCCCAACCCCTTGGTATAAACCCAACAGTAACCCTAGCCTTAATACGAGCCCTAATTTAGCCCTAACCCTAACACTAACCCTAGAACTAATCCTAGCCCTACTTTAGCCCTAAACCTAACCCTAACTCTAGCCCTAATCCTAGCCATAAATTAGCCCTAATCCTACAACTAACCCTAGCCCTAATCCTAGCCCTAATTTAGCCCTTACCATAACCCTAACCCTAAGACTACTACTAAGACTAACTCTAATTCTCCCCCGAGCTGTATCCCTAGTTCTAATCACATTCGTTACCATAACCCTAACCCTCGTCCTAACCCTAGCCCTAGCCCTAACCCTAACCCTAGATCTAACCCTAACTCTAAATGTAACCCTAACTCTAAACCTAAACCTCAACCTCACACTAGCCCTAACCCTGATGCTAATGCATAATCTAGCAATAACAGTAGCCCTAGCCCTAAAACAAAGCCAACCTACATCCCAAACCCTTAACCTAAACCAAACCTAACCATACACCTAGTACTAACTTTAGCCCTAATTCGAGTTCTAACCCTAACCCTAAAACTAACCCTGACTCTGACACTGACCTTAACAATAACCCTTGCTCTACACATCACCCTAACCCTAAACCTAAAGATAACACTGGAACTACCTCTAACCCTAACCCTAAAACTAGCACTAATTGTAACACTAGGTCATACATTAGCCATAGCCCTAAACCTAGCCCTCACCAAACCCCATACCAAGCCCTAATCTGAGCCTTAACCCTAGCTTTAAACCTAACCCTAACCCAGAACATAGCACTAAACCTTACCCTAACACTAGCCAGAATTCTAACCATAACCCTACCCCTATCACTAGTTTTAACCCTATCCATTACCCTAACCTTAAGCATAACTCTAATGGTAACCCTAGGCCTAACCCTAAACTTATCCCTAACCCTAACATATCTCATTAATCTAAACCTAACCTGAACCCTAAACCTAACCATATCATTACCCTAACCCTAACGCTAATGCTAATTCGAGCCCTAAACCTAAACCTTAAACTAACACGAACCCTAACTCTGACACTTCCCATTATAATATACCTAGCTCTAACCTTGACCCTACTCCGAAACCTAACCTTTATACTAGACCTAGCCTAAACCTAACCCTAAAACTATGCCTAACCATAACCCTAGACCTGACATTGGCCCTAGCCATAATTCTAGCCCTAACCTTAACACAACCCAAACCCATAACCCTAACCTTAACCCTAGCCCTAAATTTAGCTCTAACTGTCAATTATCCATAAACATAACACTAATTATAATGCTAACCTTAGGCTTAAATCTAACCCTATCCCTAACCATAACCCTATCCATTATGCTAAATCTAACCTGAACCCTAAACCAAACCCTATCATTACCCTAACCCAAAACCTAATGCTAATTCAAGCCCTAAACCTAAACCCTAACCTAAACAAAACCCTAAACCTGACCCTGACCCTAATAATACCCCTAGCTATAAACTTGATCCTTCTTTAAACCTAACACTTACACTAAACATAGCCATAAACCTAACCCTAAAACTATCCCTAACATAACCCTAAATCTGACATTCGCCCTAACACTAACCCCAGCACTAACCCTAACACAAGTTCTAGCCCTCATCCTAGTCCTAAACCTAGCCTCAATCATAACTCTAATGAAACCCTAGCCCTAATCCTAATTCTAAACTTCACCCTAGCCCTAACCCTAGCTCTAACCCCATCACTTACACTAAACCTAACCGTAAGCCTAAAACTTACTCTAGGCCTAAACATAACCATAAACCTATTACTAGCCCTAATTAAGCTCTATACTTAACCAAATACTAAGCTTAGCCGTAAGACTAACTCCCACTCTCACCCTAGCCCTATTCCTAGTTCTAGCCCTATCCCTTATCATAACCCTAATCTTAGCCATAAACCAGGACCTAGCAGTAGTCCTATCCTTAGCCCTAGACCTAACCCTAGATTTAATCTTTAATCTAAATCTAACTTTAACCCTAAGCCTAAACCTAAACCTAACACTAGCTCTAAACCTAATGCTAACCCTAAAACTAGACCTAACCATAGCCCTAGCCCTAAAACAAAACTGAGCCATAGCCGTAACTTTAAAACTTAACCTAAACCAAAACCTAACTCTACACCTAGCCCTAACCCTAGCCCTAATTTGAGTCCAAACCCTAACCCTAAAACTACTCTGACCTTGAATTTTACCCTAACACTCACCCTAGCTCTAAACATCACCCTAATGTTATACCTAATCCTACAACTAGACCTAGTCCTAACCCTAATCCTATAACTATCCCAAATCAAAACCCTAGTCCATACATTGGCCATAACTCTAAACCTAGCACTAACTCTAACCAAAACCTAGCCTTAATGCATGACCTAAGCATAGCATTAACCCTGAAACTAAACCTAACACTAGCTCTAACCCGAACTCTAAACATAGCCCTAACCCTAGCTCTGATCCTATACCTTACCCTAAGCTAACTCTAAACCTAATGCTAACTATAGGCCTAACCTTAATCCTTAGCCTAACCCAAACCCTATCCCTATTACTAGTGCTAGCCTTAGCCCTCATTCTAGCTCTTACCATAACTCAAACCTGACACTTATTCTGACCCTAATGGTAACCGTAGGTCTAAACCTGACCCTAACTCTATACTAAACGCTAAAACTAGCATGAGAAATAAACCTATTCCTAAACCTAACCCTAACACTAATCCTAGACCTAAACCTAATCCTAAATCTAGCCATATCTCTAGCCCTAGACCTAAACAAAAAGCTAGCCTTAGCCCCAACGATAAACCTTAACCTAACACAAACACTAACGCTACCACTAGACCTAACTCTAGTGATAATTCTGGGTTTAATCCTAACCCTAACTATAACCCGAACACTAACCCTGATCCTAACACTAACCCTAGCTCTAAATGTCACGCTAACTCTAATCCTAACCCTAACACTTGACCTAGCCATTACACTTACCCAAAAAGTAGCCTTAATACTAATCTTGGTTAAACCATTAGTTGTAGGCCTAACACTAGGCCCACCCTAACCACAAACCTGGCCCTAATCTGAGCGCTAACCCTATTTTTAACCCTAACCTTAAAATTAGCCCTAACCCATACCCTAACCCTAGCTCTAATCCTAGCTCTTACCCTATCCATTACCATAAGCTAAAACTTAAACCTAATGCTAAACCAATTCCTAACCCTAATGCATGGTCGAACCCAAACCCCAACCCTATTACTAGTCAAAACTCTAACCTTCATTCTAGCTCTAACCCTAACCCAAACCCAAACCCTAACCCTGACACTTATTCTGAACCTAACACTAACTGTAGGTCTAAACCTGACCCTAACCCGAAACCAAACCCTAATCCTACATTTAAGCCTAAACTGGTAATCCTATACATAAACCTAAATGTAACACTAGCCATAGACCTAAATCTAATCCTAAATTCTAGCCATATCTCTAGCCCTAGACCTGAACAACAACCTAGCCCTAGCCCTAACAATAACCTTTAACCTAACCCAAATACTAACCCTACCCCTAGACCTAACCCTAGTCCTAATTCTGGCACTAACCCCAACACTAACTCTAATCTAACACTGGCCCTGACCCTAACATAATCCTAGCTCCAAAGCTCACCCTAACCCAAAACCTAATCCTAACACTAGACCTAGCCATAACCCTAACCATAAACTAGCCCCAATCAAAACCCTAGTTCTTACATTACCCATGGACCTAAACCTAGGCCTAAACTAACACAAAACCAAGCCCTAATCCTAGGCCTGAACATAGCCCTAAGTGTAACCCTAAACCTAACCCTAGCCCTAACCCTAACCCTAAGCCTCGCGTCAGACCTAACCCTAGCTCAAAGCCTAACATGTCCCCTTAACATAACCCTAGCCCTATCCCAAACCCTAACCTAACACTAGCCCTAACCCTAACCTTAACCATAGCCCTAAACATAGCTCTAATTATATCCACTACCCTAACCCTAGCCCTAATCCTAACCATAACCCTAGCCCTAAACCTAGATCTAATTCTATACACTATCCTAACCCTAATCCTAACCCTAGGCTTAACCTTAATCCTATTCCAATCCCTAAACCTATCCATTACCCTAAAACTAACCTGAATCCTAATCCTAAGACTATTCATGACCCTAAACCAAACTCTAACCCTAATGCTAATTCGAGCCCTAAGCCTAAACCTTAACTTAAACCAAACCTTAAGACATACACTGACCCTAATAATACACATAGCTGTAAATTGACCCTTACAATAAATCTAACCTTTACACTAGACCCAACCATAAACATAACCCAAAACATATCCCTAACTGTAACCCTAGACCTGACATTAGCCCTAGCCCTAATCCTAGCCCTAACCCAAACACGAACACTAGCTCTCATCCTAGCCCAAAAACTAGCCTTAATCATAACCTAACCCTAAATCTAACCCTTTCCCTAGCCCTAAATCTAGTTATAACCCCATCATTTACCCTAAACCTAACCCAAACCCTAACCCTAACACTAACCCTAGCCCTAAACTTAACCCTAGGAGTAACCCTAAAACTAACCCGAGCCCTAATCCTAAACCTAACCCTAACCCTAGCTTTAAGACTAACTATAACTCTCACCCTAGCCCTAGCTCTAATTCCTACCCTATCACTTACCATAACCTTATTCCTAGCCCTAAGCCTAGAATAACCTTAGCCCTAACCATACACCTTGCCCTAACCCTAGATATAAATCTAACTCTAAATCTAACCCTAATTCTATACCTAAACCTAACCCTAACACTAGCCCTAACCCTAATGCTAATCCTAAAACTAGTCCTAACCATAGGCTTAGCCCTAAAACCAAACTGAGCCATAACACTAACCCTAAACTTTTACCTCAACCAAACCCTAACCTTACATCTAGCCCTAAGCCTAGCCCTAATTTGCGTCCTAATCTTAACCCTAAAACTACCCCTGAACCTGTCTCTGACATTAACACTAACCGTAACTGTAAACATCACCCTAAACCTAAACCTTACCCTAACACTAGACCTAGTCCTAATCCTAATTCTAAAACTAGTTCTAACTGTAAACCTAGATCATGCATTAGCCGTAACCTTGAACCTAATGCTAACCATAACCTAGCCCAAATCTGAGACCTAACCCTAGCTTTCACCCTAACCCTAACCATAACACTAGCCTTAACCCTAACCAGAACCCTAGCTCTAACCCTAGCTCTAACCTTATCCTTTACCCTAGCCAAACCCCAACCCTAATGCTAACCCTAGTCCTAAAACTAATCCTTAGTCTAACCCAAACACTAACCCTATTACTAGTCCTAACCCTAGCCCATATTCTTGTTTTAACAATAACCTAATTCCTAACCCTATCCCTGACCCTTATTCTGAAACTGAACCTAAACTAAACCCTAACACTAGCCCTAACCTTAACCCTATATCTAAACCTAACCCTAACACTAGACCTAGATTAAACCCAATTAAAAATCTAGCCAAATCTTTAACCAAGACCTAAACAAAAAACTAGCCCTAGCTCTAAGGATAACCCTTAACCTTACGTCTAGACCTAACCAATCCTAATTCTGGCTTTTGCCCTAACCCTAACCCTAATCCAAACACAGACCCTGACACTAACACTAACACTAGCTATAAAACTGACCCTAACCAAAACCGAAACCTAACACTAGACCTAGCCATAAATGTAAACATATCCCTTACATTACCATAGCACTAAAACTAGCTCTAAAGCTAACACAAAACCTAGCCCTAATCCTAGGCCTAAATCTAGCCCAAAGCATAATCCCAACCCTAACCTAAGCTTATCCCTTACCCTAAGTCTAACACTAACGCTATCCCTAACCCTCACCTTATACCTAACCCTAGATCAAACCCAAAACCGAATCCTAAACATAAACCTAGCCCTATCCCTAATCATAAGGTTAACACTAGCCCTAATACCATCTCTAAATTTATCCATTACCCTAAACCGAACCTTAACCCTAATGATAACCCTAGCTCTAATCCTAATTGTTAACCTAATCCTAGACCTAACCTTAAACTTAACCCTCACTGTAGCCTTAACCCTAGATAAAACCCAACCCAATACTCTGACACCAACCTTAGCCCTAACCCTAACACTAACCCTAATCCTAAAACTATCCCTAACCCTAACCTGACATCTAACCCTATCCATTACCCTAAATCTAATGATAATCTTAGCCCTAACCCTAACACTAACCCTAAACCTAAAACTAGCTCTAACCCTAACCCAACATCTAACCCTACCCATTAACCTAACTCTAAAGATAACCTTATCTGTAACCCTAACACTAACACTAACCTTAACTGTAAATCTAATCCTAGATATAATCCTAAACCTGACCCTCACACTAGTACTAACCCTAGCTCAAAACCTAACCTGTACCCTAAACCTAACCCAAACCCTAACCCTAGCACTAGCCTAACCCTAACCCTAACTCTATCCCTAATCCTATCCAAAACCCTAGGCATAACCCTAGCTCTAATGCTATTCATTACCCTAACAATAACCCTAAACCAAATATAAACCTAGGCCTAACACTAACCGTATCACTAACCCTAACCCTACCAATTACCCTAAACTTAACCTGAATCCTAAATATAACCCTAGCCCTGAACCTAATTCGAATCCTCGCCCTAGCCCTAAACCTAGCTATAACCCCATCCCTTCCCCTCAACCTAACCCTAAACCTAATCCTAAACATAGGCTAACCCTAGGCCTAACCCTACCACCAATACTAGACATATTCCTAGCCCTAAATTAGCCCTAAACCTAGCCTTAAGAATAACTCTGACTATCACCCTAGCTTATTCCTAGTTCTAACCCTATCCCTTACCAAAACCCAAACACTAGACCTAACCTTAGCCCTAACCCTAGAATTAAGCATAACTCTAAATGTACCCCTAAGCCTAAACTCACCCTATCACCAGCAATAACATTAAAATTAATTGTAAAACTACCTTTAACTTTAGCCTTAGCCCTAAAACATAACGAGCCATAGCACTAATCCTAACCCTTAACCTAAACGAAATCCTAACCCTACATCTAGCCCTAAGCCTACCCCTAATTTGAGTCCTATCCCCAACCCTAAAACTAACCCTGACCCTGACTCTTAACTTAACACTAACCTTAGCTCAAAACATCACCCTGAACTTAAACCTAACCATAAAACTAGACTTAGCCCTAACCATAACCCTAAAATTAGGCCTAATCATAACCCTAGTTCCTACATTAGTTGTATCCCTAACATTAGCCCTAATGTAACCCAAAATCTAGCCCTAATGTGAGTCCCAACCCTAGCTTAAAGCTAACACTAAACCTAAACCAAGCCTTAACCCTTACACTAAACCTAACCCTAAATTTAATCCTTGCATTAACCATAAACCTAACACTAACCCTTACTCTAACACTAACCATAAACCCAGCCCTAACCCTATCCATTACTCTAACCCTAACCCTAATACTAACCCTAATGCTAACCCTCGGCCTAGCCCTAAAACCTTCGCTAACCCTAACCTATCCATTACCCTAAACCTAACCTAACACTAAAACTAGACATAACACTAACCATAAACTAGCCCTAATTGTATCTCTAGTTCTTACATTATCCATAGCCCTAAAGCTAAAACAAAACCTAGCCTAGCCCTAATCCAAGCTCTAACCCTAGCTTTAACCATAACCCTAAACCTAACCCTAGCCCTAACTCTAACCCTAACCCTAGCCCTAACACTAGTGCTAACCCTATCCTTTACCCTAAGCCAAACTCTAATCCTAAAGCGACCCTCGTCCTAAACTTAATTCTTAGCCTAACCCAAAACATAACTCTATTACTCGTCCTAACCCTAATTCTCAATGTTTTTTCTATCACTATCCCAAAACCTAACCCTAACCCTGATCCTTATTCTGACCCTAACACTAACCATAGGTCTAAACCTGACCCTAACCCTAAACCGACCTCTAACAATGGCACTACCTGTAACCCTATAACTAAACCTTACCCTAACACTAGACCTAGACCTACACTTAATCCTTTATCTAGTGATAACTCTAGGCCAATGCCTAAACAAAAACTTAATCCTAGCCCTAATAATAACCCTTAACCTAACCCAAACACTAACCCTACCCCTATACCAAACCCTAGTCCTAATGTGGGCACTACCAATAAACCTAACACTAACCCGAACACTGACCCTTACCCTAACACAAACCCTAGCTCTAAAACTTATCCTAACAAAAAACATAACCCCAACCTAGCCATATCACTAACCCTGAAACAAGCCATCACCATTGGCCAAAACCTACCTCTAACTATATCCATTACCCTAACCCTCACTCTAAACCTAATGCTAACCATAGCCCTAACCTCACACTGACTCTAACCCTAATCCTCGTCCTAGTCCAAACATTAGCTCAATCCCTAACCCTTAAACTTATCTTAAACCTAACACTAACCCATGGCCTAAACCTAAACCTAGCATTAACACTTGACCTAATCCTAACCTTAATGCTATCCCTAACCCTAGCTCTAAGCCTACATATTACCCTAACTCTAAGCCTAACCTTAATGATAATCCTAGCCCTAACCCTAACTCTAATCCTACCCATTTCCCTAAACCTAACCCTAACCCTGATGATAACCCTAGCTCTTAACCTAAATCTACCCTAACCCTAACCCTAGATATAACCAAAAACTTAATCCTTGCCATAGAGCTAACACTTGCTCAAACCCTAAACATTACCCTAAACCTAATCCTAAGCCTATCCCTAATCCTAAACTTAAGCCAAAACCTATCCCTAACCCTAACCATAACACAAAATCAAACCCTATTCAATACCCTAAACCTAAGGATAACCCTAGTCCTAAACTTAACACTAACCGTGACCCTAACCTTAACTATAACCTAGACCTAACCCTAAACCTAACCATTGCCCTAGTGCTAACCCTAGCTCAAACTCTAAACCATATCCTAAACCTAAACCTAACCCTAACCCTAGGTCTAACCCTAACTCTAGCCCTAATACAAAACATAACCCTAGCCCTAACCCTATCCATTATCCTAAGCTCAACCATAACCCTAAGGATAACCCTAGGCCTAACCCTAACACTTTTACTAACTCTAACCCTATCAATTACCCTACACCTAACATGAACTCTAAACCTAAACCTATCATTACCCTAACCATATCTTAATGCTAATTCAAGCTCTGGACCTAAACCCTATCCTAAACCAAACCCGAAACCTAATTTTAACCCTAATAATACCCCTAGATGTAAACCTGACCCTTACCCTAAACGAACCCTTACACTAAACATAGCCATAAATCTAAACCTCAATCTATCCCTAACGTAAGCCTACACCTGACACTAGCCCTAGCCCTAATTCTTGCCATAACCCTAAAACAAACACTTGCCCTCATCCTAGCCCTAAACCTAGCCTTATTACTAAACCAAATCATAACCCTAGCCTTAACCGAATTCTAACCTTCGACCTAGCCCTAAACTAGCTCTAACCCAATCCCTTCCCCTAAACCTAACTTTATCCCAAAACCTAAACCTAAGCCTAAAACTAGGCCTAACCCTAATACAAACGCTAGGCCTAATCCTAGCCCTAATTTAGCCCAAAACCTAACCTAACCCTAGCCCAAAGACTAACTTTAACTCTCGCCTTAGTCCTATTTCTAGTTCTAACCATATCCCTTACCATAATCCTATCACTTGCCTTTACATTAGCCCTAACCCTAGATCTAGCTCTGATCCTATATCTAACCCTAATTCAAATCTAAACCTAACCCTAAGCCAAACCTCTCACTAACACAACCGTAACACGAATGCTAATCCTAAAACTAGCCCTACCCTAGCCCTAAGCCTACAAAACAATCAAGCCATAGCCCTAACCCTAACCTTTAACATAAACCAAACCCTAAGCCTACACCTAGCTCTAAACCTAGCTCTAATTCAAGTCCTATCCCTAACCCTAAAACAAACCCTGACCCTGACTATGACCATAACACTAACCCTAGATCTAAACATCACTCAAAACCTAAACCTAAACCTAAACTTAGACCTAGCCCTAACCCTAACCCTAAAACTAGTTCTAATTGTAACCCTAATTCTTACATTGGCTGTAGCACTAAACCTAGCCGTAACCTAACCCAAAACCGATCCCTAATTGGAGCCCTAACACTACCTTTAATCCTAACCAAACCCTAATTCTAGCCCTAACACTTATCCTAAACCTCACCCTAACCCTCAACCTTGACATAACCCAAAACCTAACCCTAACTCTAGCCTTGATCCTAACCATAAACCTAGCCGTAACCCGAGCTGTAACCCTATCCATTACCCTAATCCTAATCCAAAACCTAATGCCAACCCTAGGATAACCCTAAACCTATACATTACCCTAAACCTAACCTGAACCCTAAACCTAATCATATCCTTAAACCTAATCCTAACCCTCATAATCTTAACCCTAAAACTATTTCTAACCATAACCCTAGACCTGACATTAGCCCTAGCCCTAATGAAGCCCTAACCCTAAACCAACTCAGGCCTAATCCTAGCCCTGATCTTAGCCTTAATCCTAAACCTAACCCTAATCATAGACATAACCCTAATTTTAACCCTTCCCCTCACTCTAAAGCTACCTATAACATCATACATAACCATAACCCTAACCGTAGCCATAAACCTAGGCTCAGCCTTTATACTAACCCTAGCTCTAATCCTGGCCCTAATTAAGCCCTAATTCTAAACCTAAATCCAACCCTAACACTAACACTAACTTTAACTCTCGCCCTATCCCTATCCCTAGTTCTAACTCTAACCCTTATGATAACTCAAACCCTAGCCCTAACCCTAGCCCTAACCTTCACTGTAGCCCTAAACCTATATCTAACCCTAACTCTAAATCTAACCCTAAACCTAAGCCTAAACCACACCATTACACTAGCTCTAACCCTAATGCTAATTTGAAAACTAGCCCTAGCCCTAGCCCTCAAGCCAAATGGAGCCATAGCACTGACCCTAAACCTTAACCTAAACCAAACCCGAATCCTACACATAGCCCTAACCCTAGCCCTAATTCGAGTCCTAACTCTAACCCTAGAACTAATACTAACCCTGACTCTGACCTTAACACTAACCCTAGCTCTACACATTACACTATCCCTAAACCTAAAATAAATCCTAACACTAGACCTCAACCTAAACCTAACCCTAAAACTAGCCCTAATCATAATGCCAGTTCTTAAATAAGTCATATCCCTAAACCTAACACAAAACATAGCCCTAATCCAAGGCCTAACCCTAACTTTAACCCTAACCCTAAGCCTGACCCTAACCTAGCCCTATCCCTTGTCCTAATCCTAGCTCTAAACCTATTTCTTACACTTAGCCAAGCCCTCACCCTATTGCTACCCTAATCCTAACCCTAATTCTATGCCTACCCCAAACCATAACTCTATTACTAGTCCTACACCTAGCCCTCATTTTAGCTCTAAACTTAATCCAAACCCTAAACCTAATGATAATCCTTATTCTGACCCTATATCTAAACCTAGGTTTAAACCTGACCGTAACCCTTATCCAAAACCTAACACTAGCCCTACCAGTAACCCTAACACTAAACCTAATACTAACACTAACCGTAGACCTAAACCTAATCCTAAATATAGCCATAACCCTAGCTTTAGCCCTAACAATAACCCTTAACCTAAACCAAACACTAACTCTACCCCTAGATCTTATCCTAGTCCTCATTCTGGACCTAACCCTAAACCTAATCCTAACCTGAAACCTGACACTTACCCTAACAAAAACCTTAACTCTAAAACTTATCCTAACCCCAAAACTAACCCTAACACTAGAGGAACTCTAAATCTAGCCATAACCAAAACTCTAGCTTTTACAATACCCTTATACCTAACACTAGCCATAAACCTCACACAAAACCTTGCCATAATTACAGCCTAACACTAACACTAACACTAACACTAACCCTAACGCTAATCCTAACACAAACCTTAACCTCAACCCTTACACTATCACTAACCTAATCCTAAAACTAACACTAACCCTTACCCTAAATCTAAACTTAATCCTATTCATAACTCTAACCCTAACTCTAAAACTAATCCTAACACAACCCCGAAACCTAAACCTAAACCTAACACAAACCCTCACCCTAACCCTAACAGTAACCCTAAACATAACCCTAACTCTTAAACTAACCCTAACCTTAAAGCTAACCTTTACCCTTGCACTAACCCTAACACTAAACTTAACCTTAACCATAAACCTAACCCTAACACTAACCCTAAAACTAACCCTAACCCTAAAAGTAACACCAACCCTAAACCTAATTGTAATACTAACACTAAACTTAAAAATATCCATAACTATAACATTATCACTAACTCTAACACAAACACTAACACTTACCCTATCCCTAAATCTAACACTAACCCTAACACTAACCCTAAGAAGAACCATAATCCTAACCCTAACCGTAACTGTAACCCTAACCCTAAGACTAAAACCAACTCTAACTCAACCCAAACCATAAATCTAAATGTAACATAAATCTTACCAAACCCTAACCCTAAAACTAACCCTATCACTAACACTAACACTAACCTTAACCCGAATCCTAACACAAAACATAACTTCAAACCTAACACTATCACTAACCTAAATCTAAACCTAACACTAACCCTAAACCTAAATCTAAACTTAATACTATTCATAACTCCAACCCTAACCCTAATCCTAATCCTAACACAACCCCAAAACCTAACCCTAAACCTAACACAAACCATAACCAAAAACCTAACACTAATCTTTACACTAACCCCAAACCTAACTGTACCCTTAATCTAATCCTAATCCTGTACATATCCCTAACCCTAACCTTAACCTAACGCTAACATAACCCCTTAACCTAATACTAAATCTAACACCAACCCAAACCCTAAACCTAACACTGAACTTAACACTAACCCTACTCCTAACCCTAACCCTAACTCTTGAACGAACCCTAACCTTACCCCTAAACTTTACACTTATACTAACCCTAACGCTAAACCTAAATTTAACCCTAACCCTAAAACTAACCTTAATCCTGAAACTAACCCTAACAATAACCCTAAACCTATTCCTAACCCAAACACTAACCCTAACCTTAAACCTAATCCTAACCATAACCCTAATCCTAACCCTAACACTTACCCTAACCCTAAACCTAACACTAACCCTAAAACTAACCCTAACATGAATCCTAACCCTAAACCTAATCCTAACCCTAACCCTAATCCTAACACTAACCCTAACACTAACCCTATCCCTAACACTAACCCTTACACTAAACCTAATGCAAATCCAAACAATAACACTAACCCTAACCCTAACCCTAACCCTAACCCTAACACTAATCTTATCTGGAAACGTATTCCTAACATTAATCCTAACCCTAACCCTAACACAAACTTTAACCCTAACCCTAACAATAACCTTAACTCTTACCCTAACGTTAACTTTAATCCTAACTGTAACCCATCCCTAGCTCTAACCCTAATGCTAACACAAACCCTAACACTTACCCTAACCCTAATCCTAACACTAAACCTAACCCTAAACTAAACCCTAAACCTTAACCTAACCCTAACCTGATAACTAAGCCTAACCCTAACCCTAAACATAAATCTAACCCTAGCACTAACCCTAAACCTAAATCTAACCCTAAACTGAACACTAACACTTACACTAACCCTAATCCTAACACTAACCCTAACCATAACCGTAACCCTAACAGTAAATTTAACTCTAACCCCAAACCTAAATCCAACACTTTTCCTATCTGTAACCCTAACCCCATCCCTACCCCTAACCCTAACACTAACTCTAACCCTAACACAAAACCTAAACCTAATCCTAACCGTAACTCTAACCCGAATCCTATCCCTAACCTGAACCTCAACCCTAAAACTAACTCTCACCCTAACACAAACCCTAAACAATAATCCTAACAATAATACTAACCCTAACTTCACTTTAATCCTAATCACAACCTATCCCTAACCCTAAACCTAACCAAAACTTAACCCTAAATTTAAACTTAACCCTAACTCTATCCCTGAACCTAACCCTAAACCTAACCCTAAATCTAACCCTAACAGAAATCATAACCTTAACACTAACCCTAACCCAAATTTAAATCTAAACCTAACACAAACCATAAACCTAACACTAAACCTAATCTTACCCAAACCTAACCATAATCCTTATTTGAGCCCAAATCCTAATTGTAACCCTAATCTTAACCCTAACCCTAACTTTAAACCTAACACAAACCCTTATCCTAAACCTAACA
>NW_026007237.1:0-4255 GCF_001458135.2 Marmota marmota marmota
TATATATATGCCAATTACAAAACAAGTCATAAGACTAATCAGATGATTGTGTATCAATTATAGGTTATCACAACAAAGCTATTCTTGAAAATAAACCTAATACATTTCTTCTGAAAACTTTTAAGTAAAATATATATTTTTTCTTCTGAAGATTATGTCTCCTCTCCATTTGCAGTGATACTGGTTAACTTCCTATGGAGGAAAGGAGATGGAAAACGGAATGAAGCCAGGTTACTAATTTCATAGCAACAAAACCCAGGCACTATTTAATGTCCATTGACCTAACCCCTGTACTCAATCATTCCTCAGAACAAAGGATTTTGCCACCATTTATAGTTTGGAAGTGAATGTTGATGCAATTTGAAGTCCCTGTGATTAAATAGGCTTTGGTGTGCAGCAGGGAAAATGAATTCTAACAGTACAGTTAATGGTCTCCATGGAGACAGGTAGTTGAAATTGAAGGAATTTTCCCACTTAGGAATTGGAGTATTTAGGGAAAAAAATAGTATATATAAAGCAAATGATTAATTGTGTGCCTCATGTAATTTTTTTTTTCTTATGTGGGTATTCTTCTGTCTTTGCTTTTGTGTAATTTTCACCCAGGAAATTCTCTTTTACAATGGGTGAAAGCTATAGTTTAGAAATTCTGTAACTACTATATAATTCTCTAAATTAGAAAAAAAAATGGTTATTAAGGATTATGAAATACTATATACTGTATAATTCATTAGCAGTTCATTTGTGACTCTATAATTTTGGTCTAAATTGGTAATATATTTGGAAAAAAGTTCAAGGACATGTGATTTTGAAAAAAAATACTTCCAGATGATTTCATTATTTAGTGGTCCTTTGCTAAATAATGTATTTATGCAGAATTTATTTAGAATTCCAATTTTTCACTCATAATTCTTTGTTTAAAGGCAGTAACTTGTCTTACATCATGATTTCACAGTAAATTGAACTGGATTTCTAAGAAATGTTCTTATGCACACCTTTATATGGATGTAATTGATTTTCTTGGGCAGAAAGTATTTGGATGTCAAAATGATATTAAATATAAGAAAAGGAAAAAAAACAACTTTGCAATCATAAAAGCAGAATTAAGAAATCTTTTCAGTTGTTTGATAACTGAAATATGTCATGAGTTTATCATGGTAAGTGGTTTTCCAGTGACAATTAACAATACTACATTTCATTTGGAGCACTTACCCATGTATGGAGATAATAGAAACTGATATTCATACTAGGAGAATGGAGATGCTAATTCAGTTATTTCTAGATTTCTTCTTTGCCAAGCACAATTTACATATCTCTTATCTAGTGTAATTGTTTATAGATTCCAACTTTATTCCAAGATCTCCGTAGGTATCAATTCATATGACTTAGTATGGGATCAGTGGTGACTTTGGCAAAAAATATCCAAAATATTGTCATAGAGTTTAGTTTACCTTGACATTTTCCCCCGATGTTGAAATGTCTTGAAATTCCTGTAGCTGTCTTTTCATGGTTTTGTTGTACTTATTTCCTTTTCACAGCCAAACTCTAACCAAATATAAAAACTACTTGCTTATTGTTTACAAACTATATTCTTAAATATGATGATAAAAATGAAGCCCGAAAAAGTGGATTTACTGACAACGTTTTTGAATGTCCTACATAATATCAGCCCTCACCTTTTAAGCTTTTGCCTCAGTGCCTTTCTGATCAATGTTCTTATTGAATAAATGAATGGATAAAAATCATACCTCTAATTATAGGTTTAATCATTTCCCATTGTCTGCCTGAATGACTTTACCCACTCTCCTCTCCCTCCTTCCCTCTCCTTCCTGCTTCTTCTTTTTCTATATTTCTAAGCATTTTAAGCCTTATTGAGGTATGGTTGATGTGTAAAAAATGTATGCATTTTAATGAGTTTGGGCAAATGAATACACCTATAATGTCATCACTAGGAAGGCACTAAGGACAGCTGTCATTTCTAAAATCTTACTTATATTCTTTTATATTGTTTTGTTGTGTGCATGTGTGCTAAGAAACTGACATAAGATCAATTCTCTTAGTGTACTGGAAGGTATATATTACCATATTATTAAGTACAGGTACCTTGGTGTTTGACACATTTTTAGAACCTATTTTTCTGGGTAACCTTCCCCACTGAGTAATAATTCTCCATTTCCACCCTTACCCCAGGATTTGGCAACAACCATCCAAATAAGATATACAAGTGACCACCAAATAATATGACAAAAACATGTTCAACATCACTAATTATCAGGAAAATAAACAACAAAATCACAATGGGATATTGCCTCATAAGTGATAGAATGGCTATTATCAACATAACAAAATATTTTATAGGTAATAGTCTGAACTTATTTAGAATTAAAAAAGAACAGAGAAATTAGAATCCTTTATATGTCATTGGTAAGAATGGAAATTGGTACTGAGGAAAACAGTATGGAGACTGATCAAAGTATCAAAAATAGACCTACCTGATGATCCAGCAATCCCACTTCTGAGTCTGTCCAAAGGGAATGAAATCAAAATTCTGAGGAGATATCTGCACTTTTATGTTCACTGCAACATTATTAAAATAGCCAAGTTATAGACATAGTACAAATATTCATTCACAGGTTAATGGATAAAAAATGTATTATGTGCATTTAACAGTATATTATTTAACATTTTAAAAAGAAAAAAAAAAAACTTTCACTTGATAAAACATGGAACCAGCAGGGTATTATGCTAAATAAAATAAGCCAGTCAACGGGGGATAAATGCTCCACAATTTCATTTATACTGGCCCATAAGATTGTCTCAATGTCTTTCAAATATAGCAACCCACTAGACATTTTTACTAGATGAACAACTGTAGGAATAAACTGAACATTCTTGGTAAATGGAAGCTCCACTGTAATAGGATGTTGTTGGTGCACTCACCACATCCTCTTTACTCATGCATTCACCCGCCTGTCTGCGTGAGTTTTGGCAGTCAGGTTCACAAATGTCTGTGGATTAAATCTATAGTGAGAATTATACTTCTGAGCACTCCAACCTCACTGTCTATCAAATAAAGCCAGACTTTATCTAACACTACCTCTGTGTGCAACTCCTTCCTTTCTGTGCTGCTCTCACTCCATGAATTCCTGAAGAATACAGCTTTAGTAAAAATCACATGCTACTGAATCTTTACACAGATTGTGCTTCTAGGACACCCAACAAGGCATCTATACTTGTCTACCCAACTGTTCTCTCGATCATACAGACTCAAAATCTAGAAATATTTTATACTGTGTCACGTTTTTTAGCATAACCCAAATCAATACTAATATTTTCACACGTAACTTAAATTTATTGATTTCCCATTTTATTTGTCTATATGAATTATTAGGATTCAACTTTGTGACCACTTCTGGTTTATTTGTATAACCTTCATAACATCAGTTGTAATCACCATTTGTCAATTCATTTTGAAACCAACATTCAGCTAATTTCATTTTTATTACTTTTCTTGTTAATTTCAACACTCTACAAACATTTTCCTTTAGGAAAAATAACATGTTCTAACTTTTTTTATAATTTGACGTGAAAAATCCTCCCAAATTTCAACCAACCCTATATCTTCATAATCATTAATCATACCAGTTGGCCTTCCTTCATTATTATATATCAAAATTCTGTCTCTGATGCCCACTTATATATGAGCTTTACCAAGAATTCTTCCCTGATCATTTGAATCAGAAGTAGTATCTTCCTTATTTTAATTTATATAATACTTTTGAACTCATGAAACATAATATATAGGCTTTGGGCTTTAGTCATTTCTAAATGATTTATTTCCCTTGTTAGATTGAAACACTTTGTATTACTCATTGTTTGGGCTTTCATAATATCTAATGCAGTACCAATCACAAGAGAACATTTGAGTAACCCTGTACTCTTATTAAGAGTGTTTTTTCTCTCTATAGTGCATAATCTTGAGCTTTATGCATTATCCTACTTAAGGTGGAAAACTATAAGTTTCTAAATGACTTCTGGTTATAATCAAAGATTATGACCTTATCATATTAAATAAAGCAAGAGCTTCCAGATCCATTAAATATAGCAAGTGCATACAAATAAGCTGGATGAAATATTTAAAATATAATTTCATTGGCATCATCTGCAGAGGTTTCACCACTGTCAATCAAGAGTTATTGTTCAGGTGATTATAAAATGCTCCAAAGTAAAAAAAAAAAAAAAAAAAAAAAAAAAAAAA
>NW_026007238.1:0-4253 GCF_001458135.2 Marmota marmota marmota
AGAGAGAGAGAGAGAGAGAGAGAGAGAGAGAGAGAGAGAACAAGTATGAGAGGGCAAGTATGAGAGGGGCCATTTTAAAAAGGATAGGTTTATCAAAGGTACCAAAGGCCTCTGAGATATACTAAGTGGAGGATGAGGACATAAGATTAGACCTTGGTAACCTGGATAAAAATCAGTTTTCTTGGCAGTGGAGGGAGGTATAGAAGAAGGACTCAAATGGTTTGCAAGAATGATAATCAAAGTGGAGATAGATTTCCTCTTTGAAACGTGAAGGAAATGTGGCAGAACCTTGGAGGTACTCAGGATAAGAGAGTGGTTTTGTTTTACTTATTGAAATTTAATAGAATTCTTCAAGCAAATATCTGACTTGAACACCTTCTTCCTCCCAAAAGGAGAAAAAAAATGCAGGCAGGTACATGAGATTAGACCCTGGTAACCTGGATAAATAAACCAGGTAACCTGGAGGCAATGAGATAAGGGTTTCTTCACTTCAGCCTTTGGAAAAACAAGTCATTACTTCTGACCTTTTGTATCTGACCTAACATTCTTGTGACTACTAGGTAAACATTCCTGGATGTATGTTGGACTTTGTTAATTATCCCCTCCTTGACAAAAAACAGACCCTTGACTTAACCAATCTTCTAAAAATTCAGTATTAGCTCAATAGTCAGATTTTCCCCTCTTTATCTTAGTCCAATGTATTAATTTATTGTCTTTGTTCCCTGCCTGTAAGGTTGTTACAACGTCTTTTTCCTTAAAGCACCTTTCAGGGCAACTTGAATCTGTGTTTCTAGATCATGGTGACTCATATTTGGTTCGGAATAAACTGTCTTCTTATTTTTATTTAGTGATTGTGCCTGTGTTAATGGGAAGTAGTGAGTTCATGTCCAGTTGCTTCTTTTTACTCAACAAACTATTAGCGATTATCATGAGAAAAGTTGGTGTTGGTGTTGGGGTTGGTGTTTGTGAAGAACTATTGTCAGTGGACAAGAGAGAAGATACAGATGTGGAGGGTGCAGAGAGTTTGTCCTTACCACTGTTACTAGGGATTAGGGAGGAGTAACAGCAGAATCATGTTTGAGAGGGAGAATTCATATCTCTGGGTAAGCTGAGCAAGGAAGGACCTAATGGATGATAAGGAATTTTATGCAGTCAGTGGCCTGGGCCTCTAAAAGGTTGAAGGCTGTCTATGCAGAGACATTATGGAAGAAGCTGGAGGAACCCAAGGTGGTACTGTTGGTAATGAGGGGAAGGATGCAAGAAACACATGAGGCAAGTGCCATTTGTCCTGATGCCCAGGCATGACTGGGGGCAGGGAAAATTAGGAGGGAAATAGAACATCCGTGAGGATGGAAAGGCTATGGTGGTGGTCTGCTCAACCTCCTAGGCGCTGAGATCACCAGGAAGGATCAGAGGGGTGAAGGCTGAAAGGAAGTGTGTGCATGAGATGCGTGCTCAAAGGTTGGGGTGCGTGGGAGACAATGTGCAGGGGACTGGTATAGATCTTGAACGTGGGCAATAGGTTCTAGACATTACTGGTCTCATCCCTCCTCCGACAAGTAATCCGAGCATTTGAAGAAAAGCCTAGGACCAAAAGAAAGAAGGAGACTGGCCGCAACCTCACTGGGCTCCCAGGCGCAGGCCCAGAACCTGCCAATGGTAGGTCAGTCCTGTTAAGCCCGGGCTGCGTTTTTCCGCTGGCGCAGGGACTTCCTGCTCTAGTTGCTATGGTTCCAAGGACGGGACTAGGCGAAGCTTCAGTCCGGGTAAGGTTCGCCTGGTCCGAATTGGCCGGTACCAGTCCGTTCTGTGGTTCTTGCGTTCATCTGGCTTGGCTTCCCTAGCCAAGATTTCCGTGCTTTTGTCAGATTAAAAGCGGAAAAAATGAATTTTCCCGAGGTTGTTGGCTGTCCCCGGCCTCTAGATGGCAGTGTTGCTCCGTCTGGCGGACCTGGGAGCGTTTTACCCCCGCCCTTCCTGTTTGAAAAAAATGCTGTGGAGCCTTTTTCTAGAAAATGGTCTCCTTCCCTTGCCTGTGAAGCTCTGGAGCTGAAAATTGAGATGCGGGTTTCTGGGCGGTCCCTAGGTAAAATTCGCCTCCTAAGGACAAAGCCTTTTGCTTTTCAAGTTGTTTTTTTTTCCTGAGGGGCTGCCTAGGTACCCTAGCAACACATATTTCTGTTTCTCTGAAATGTCTTGTCTTTCTTTTCCCTAATAGCTCTGGGGTTTATGGACCTGGTCTTATGTGGAGAGCATGTATTCTCTCTTTATAGAAGTAGCTCAGTCTCACTGTAAAAAAAATTGGAAAACAGATAAGGTGTAATAAAGCTAATGTTATCCACAATCGCATCACCCACTGATGACCATTAATACCAGTTTGTAGTAATAATAATAATAATAATAATAATAATAATAATGAATTTATTATAAATTCCTTACAGGTTTTTCATTTATAAAGGTGCATTTTATTTCATTTTATTTCACTTTACTTTTCATTTAAGTTAAATTTATTTTTAACTGATACATAGAAACAAAAATTGCATATATTTACTGGTATTTTGATGTTTTGATACACGTGTACATTGTGTGATGTTCAAACGGGAGGAACATTATTTCTTTATTATAGAAACACTTAAAATATTTTCTTCTAATTTTTAGAATAAAGGTGCATTTTAAATACAATAAGGATAGTGTTGGGTAGTGACATATTTTTAGCACGTCTTAAAAATCATTTGAAAAAACATTCAAATGTTTAAAAATTCATTTGTCTTCCTAAAGCAATATATAGCCTAGAAGAGTGGTAAATTATTTAAAAACTGAGATTTAAAGCAAAACTAACTCCTGATCCCCTATCTGAAAAGTAAATATAATATAACCTTCCTAAGGATAGGAGGGAGGTAGGGGTATTTTGCATTGCTTTTGCTCAACACTGCATTTTTAGCATACCAACAAAAGGGTATCTAGCAGGGTGTTCTCAGTACATATTTGCTGGATAAATAAGCAAGTAACTTATTTCTTTGATTCTTATCCTTGCAGATATCATGTATTTTTTCATATTATTAATGAATATTATACTTTCTGAATACTGTATGAATTACGTGGCTTTTTTACTTTCAATTTAGCACTTTATTGATTGGGAGCAACAATTATTACTATTTAAAAAAATGTTTTGCTGACTGTTTTACACTTTCCCAGTGTATCTTTTATTTCATTCTTTTACTGGATTCAGGAAAGCATTCTGCAAAACAGTGGGTGATTTCAAGTCTGAAAGACCAGGGACCTGAATCTTGGTGCCCTCTTCCAGGAGCCCTGAGACCCTCTTGGCAATTTACTGCTCCTTTGCATACCACAGTTTACTCGGGTGAAAAAATGAAGATTGTAGTAGCATTTGGTTCATTGGGTGGTAGTCACCATAAAGTAACAAAACAGGTTTTTATTTTGTTCTTGGCAGTTGTAGATATGTAATTATTGTTGTTGTTAACTCCACCACATGTATTAAGTATGTATTAGGTACTTATTTTCAAGTATGAGACTGAGTTTGGTAAAACATACTCTTTAGATTTCCTTAAAATAGATATCTATTCTTCAATTTCTTGTTTCTGCCTTCTGGTAGAAAACTCACAGGAGTAACTTCTAGGAAAATTCAGTCAAGGATTTGTGTAGGAGGAAAACACTTAGATACAGTCATCAATGTGTGTCTCTCTGTAAATGAAAGGAATATTTTTGCACATATATATTTTTCGCCATCTTTGATTACTTATAATAGAGATCCAGAGTACTGGGTTAAAAAATTTAGACATTTTTTAAACTTTCCTGGTGCATATTGCAGACCCATTTTTATTGCCACTTACATACTATAAGAATTCTTATTTTATACTCTTCCCACATTTATTAATGTTTTAAAGCAATTATCTTATTTATTTTAACAGGTATGTGTGAAGATATTGAACCCCCTCCCTGAATCTGTCACATAATTACAAATACTGTTTCTGGTTTTTGCTTATTTACTATAGCAAATTTTGTCAATCTTTCCTTAAGTAACTTTACTCTTTGGTGCAAAGCTGAAAAGGACTTTCTAACCCATCTGTCCTGTTTATTTTTATGGTTATTCTTTTTTTATTTTTTACTTGTAGATGGTCACAATATCTTTATTTTATTTTTATGTGGTGCTGAGGATTGAACCTAGGGCCTCACATGTGCTAGGCAAGTGCTCTACCACTGAGCCACAACCACAATCCACAGTTATTCTTTGT
>NW_026007239.1:0-4252 GCF_001458135.2 Marmota marmota marmota
AGCTCTTTTTTAAATGTCTGGTGAGAATATATCTAGTCCTGGGCTTTTCTTTCTTGAAAGGTGTTTTATAGCTACTTCAGCTTCATTAATTGATATTGATCTGCTTAAGTTTATATATCCTATGGTTCAACTTGGGTGGGTCATATCTCTCTAGGAATTTAATATCTTCAAGGTTTATAAATTTTCAAAATAGTTTATGTTGATCCTCTATCTATAGTGACATTTTCTTTTTCATCTAGAATTTTGCTCATTTGAGATTTTTCTTCTTTTTGATTAGTTTGCCTAGGATTTATTATTTTGTTCATCCTTTCAGAAACTAACTCTTGTTTTATTGATCTTTTGTAGTTTTCCCCAAAATTTCATTGATTTCAGCTCTGATTTTAATTATTTTCCGTCTTTTATTGATTTTGGTGTTGGTTTATTTTTCTGTTTTCTAGGGCCTTGAGATGTAATGTCAGATTATTTAATTGCCCTCTTTCTATTTTTTTTTAATCTATGAGCTTAACGTTATGAACTTTCTTCTTAGAACATCCTACATATTGAGAGATTTTGATATCACTATTCTTATTTATTTCTAAGAAATTTTATATTTCTCCCATTATTTCTTCTGCTATCTATTCTTTATTCAAAAGCATGCTATTTAATCTACAGGTATTAGAGTTGTTTCTGTTTTTTTTTTATATATTGTTATTGATTTGTGATTTCATTCCATTACAATCTGCTAGAATGCAAATCTATCTTTTTAATATTTGTTAAGATTTCCTTTGTGATTAAAACTATGGTCTCTTTTAGAAATGTTCCATGTGCTTCAGAGAGGAAAGTAAGATCAGTTATTGGTGGATGAAATGTCCTATAGATGTCATTTAGGTCCACATTATCAATTCTGTATGTTTTTTCTCATCTTTTCACCTTCAGTCTGTGGATGTCTTTGCCTATGAGGTGAGTCTCTTGCAGACAGCATATTGTTTGGTCATGTTTTTTAATACAATCTGTCAATATATGTTTTTGAAAAGTTTATACTAATTACATTCAGTGTTGAGAGAGTTTTTCATTTCCTGATCTTCTGAATTATTTCTGATTGTTATATCACACTTGATTCTCCTTTAGTTGACTATTCTAGTGTAATCCCTCCCTATGCTGGTTTCATTTTTATTTTTCATTTCTTCTTCATGAAATATTTTCTTGCTTATGTTTTGTAGTGAAAGCTTTCTAATTGAGAATTCTTTTAGCTTCTGCTTATGATGGAAGGTTTTTATTTCATCTTTCATCTCCAATTTTGCAGCTTAATTTTTCTGGGTATTGTATTCTTGGTTGGCACCCATTTTCTCTTAGAGTTTGATATATTTATTCCAAGCCCTCTTGGCTTTTAGGGTATAGGTTGAGAAATCCAGATTGCTTTGCTTATAAATGTGATCACTTTTCTCTTCACACTTTTAAAATTCTATTCTTATTCTATATCTTAGGCTTTTTCATAATAATATGTCTTGGAGTGGATCAATTGTGATTTTATATATTTGGAGTCTTAAGTGCCTCCTGTATTTGAGTTTCTGGCTCAGTTTTAAGGTTTGGAATTTTTTCTGATATTATTTCATCAAAATATTGTGCATCTATTTAGCATGTATTTTAAAGACTTTATCTATCCCAATGCATCTTAAATTTGGCCACTTAGTGTTATCCCATATTCTTGAATATTCTGTGCAAGGTGTCTTAACTTCTTTTGTTTATAGTCAACTTTATTTTAAAATTTATATTGTCTAAAGTTCTGAAAATCTATCAACAAAGTGGTCTAATATATTGGGAATCCTTTGCATTAAATTTTTAATTTGATTTATTGAGTCTTTCAGTTCAAATAATTGGTTCCTTTTCAGAACCTTTCTTTATTGAAGTATTTTTCACTTCCTGTATTTTATCTCTGATTTCACTCTTTACATTGTCTTTTAGCTCATAGAACATTTTAACTATGAACTTCTAAAATCCTTCTCAGTCATTTCCTCTACTGTGGTGTCATTGTTGTTGAAACTGGGCTTTGGGAAATGATTTATGTCCTTAAATGTACCCAACTATAGGTATAGTTTTCACTTCCTCTTTTAAACAAAGGACTACTTTGTGTGCTTCTTTCTTTCATCTTTTCTTTATGTATCCATTCCTAAATGGATATTTCAGAGACTTTGCCTATCCCAATGCATCTTTGGTTGTTGCCAAAGAGCCCTTGGTTGGGAGATATCAGATAATAATGACCTCTGTTGATCTCAATATCAGCATCAATTTAAGAGATGCCACTGAGACCTATTTACAATAATAACTTTAGATACATGGTTTGTTCTATTCAAACTTGTAAGAAGCAAAAACTTGTTGTTATTGTACACAGTTCCTCAAATCCTGGAAAAAATTTCTAATAACCTTTTCTCATTTGGCTTTTCCTTCCCTGCCTCCTTTGTGTGTTATGAGTAGATATAGATTTGCTGTCTAGCTTCCTTATGCCATCTTTTTCCAACAGGGTAATATTTTTAAAGATAAAAAATAATACGTATGAAATGAATATGTAATAAAAATATAAAAGATTATTTCTGTTTTTATTTTAATAAGAGAAACAGCAAGATATTATAACGAAAAAGAGAATTAAAACACATGCACATACACCCACACAAACCACAGAGATGAACTCTGAGAATGTATACTAAATAAAAAAAAGTAATTCAGAAAAAGACAAATAGTGTGTAATTAAGATTCATAGCAACAGAAAATAGAATGGTGGTTGCCAAAGCTTGGGCAGGGCAAGAATGAGCAGTGGCAGTTTTGTGGATATGGAGTTTCCATTTTTTTAATATGTAAGAGTTCTGCTTGTGTAACAATATGAATGTACTTAACATCATTATTTGCACACTTAAAATGCTTAAGATTTTAAATTTGTTAGGTATATTTTACCACAATTAACAACAACAACAACAAAGCACACATGCATACACACAGGTAGGCAATCAAGGATAATGAAATAAATTTACACATACAGAGATAATTGAAAAATAGTTCCAAGACATTAAAAGTGCAAGCTACATCAGAAGGAGGTAATTTGAAAGGTAGTATTAGGCTTGAAATAACACTCTTTTTCTTAAAGGGCCAGATGGTACCTCATTTGGGGATTGTGGTCCATAAATTCTCTATTACAACTACCCAGCAAAACACTGACAGTGTGTTCATGGACATCTGTGAATCTCTAAGGCTTAAAAGAGCTCCACACAGCACTCCATGAAAGGAAAAGGGAAAAGATATTGCCATGACACTCCAATCTGTACCATGACTCAGTGTAAACCACAAAGTCAAAGGGTTGAGGCTGTTATCTGCCCACCAAGCCACAGAAGCCTACAAACTCCTTCTTTCTCTTCACATGTCACTTAGGGCTTTTTCTTCTCCCCGAGAACATATTTTTCACAGTAGAGCTTAAATCATCTAAACAGTACACCTTACATCATCTAAATTTTACGTATTCACCTGTGTGTGCAATCATGGTCAAGCATAGCTTGAACCAGACTACCTCCCACTCTATCCTAATACACCACAATATATTGTGGTGCATGTAGTACGCTTCTAAACCAGGAACTCAAGGCACTTGAAGGGAACCTGGAAACATGTAAGTAAACCTCAACTTGGGACAAACTGCCCTCTGCTATGTTTTACAATATCAGGGTTCACCTTACTGTAGCTTTCAGGACAGTTTCACTCACAGACTCCAAATTCAGACTAGTCCAGAGGTCTCTTTCATTTATTTATTTATTTTAGTCTAGGGGATCTCAATGACAATACCATTAAAATTTGAGACAGACAACCCTTGGTGGTGTGTGTGATTGTATCATTGTGTTGTGTGGGGGGTATTTTGGATCATTTCTGTTCTCTACCCACTGGACTACATGTCAGCATACCACCATCCCAGTGGGTCAACAGAAAAGTATTTTCAGTCACGAACAAATTGTCTCTGTGGGCATTGTCTCCACTTGTGGAAGACTACGGATGTACAGTTGGTACACCAACCCCAAGGCTGACCTTGCAAACAGCTCTTCAATCTATCCACAATCTCCTCTCCCAGTTCCTGGAAGATACATTCAGAGTACCACCTATTTGCAGAAAAAAATAAATTAGGTGGCATCTTAAAATTTCAGAATCATTTGGATTCTGAATTAATCCATGACAAAAAATATGTACATGTGTACATGTGTATATATATATATATATATATATATATATATATATATATATA
>NW_026007240.1:0-15327 GCF_001458135.2 Marmota marmota marmota
TAAAAATTCTTTTTTACTTACAGGAAGATATAGAGGTATTATAATAAACATCAAAATAATGTGATCTCACTTTTTATTATATTTATATTCCTATAAATTTGATTCATATCCTTATATCTTACATAAAGTTTATAAAGTCTATGTATAATACTAGTTCATTTATAATGTATCCAAACCAGACATGATTCTCACCAAAACAAAAATGTAGTTACAAAGAGAATAATTCAAATACTGAGATTTGAGAAAAAGTAACTATATTATTTATAAAACTCTAGAAATCTTTCAACTGGGTGCTGAAAGCTAAGACAGTATGTTCTGGCAAGTGTCATGTCTGTATGTCTGTGTTTCTGGTATCATGAGTTTTTCATTTTTATTTTTCTGCTTTGAGAGCAAACACATAGGCAAATATTCCCAATAATCCATCACATACAAGTTTAGGAAGTATTTTCCAGCAATCATCTGTAACTTAATAACAGTCAAAGATCAGATATAATACTGAAAATAAAGTCAACATTTAGAATTGGAGACAAACATAATCTTTAGTGACAAGAATCCCCTAACGTGATACTTTAAAAATAATAACAACCTGTCACAAGGGGACAAAATTGTGACTTATGCAGTCGAGGGAGAAATAAAAATATCCACATGCTTCTGCCCCTTTCAATGCTTTATTCATTCAAATTACTCAATATAATTTCACTCTATAGGTTCTTTTTTAAAATATTTATTCTTAAGTTTTAGATGGACATACCATCTTTATTTTACATTTATGTGGTTTTGAGGATTGAACCCAGTGCCTCATGTATGGTAGGTGGGCGCTCTACCACTGAGCCACAACCCCAGCCCCTCTATAGGTTCTTAATCAGGAAAAACAGCAATCCTTATTGCTAGGCACTGCAATAGTCATAATCAATTCACAGCAAACAATTCTAGATTAATTAATTAAATCAAACAGTTTTAGATTAATTCTAAGAACTGCAAAACACACTTAATCATGATAGGCTAGTGACAGACATTCCCTCTGCATGCTAAGTTCAAAAGTCTCAAGCCTTAGGCTTTATGTCTAGCATATTCATACTCACTCAAAATAAAGAGATCAGGTCAGGGACCAAGGCAGGCTTTTCCTGGCATGGAGTGGATGATCAGTTCAGGAGAGGGTCATAGGGAGATGTTAAGGCTCTCACCAAGGTCCAGACAAGGCTGTAGTGTTTGAGAGTGATGAAGATCACACAGAGAATCAGGAGAATGATGACAAGTGATGGAAGTCCAGGTCCTCATCAGGCTCTCCAGCTCAAATGCATCCTTGTTTCGATTGGCTGAATCTCTGTTCATTAGCTCTATATTTTACACTAAAATTTGAGGCTTTTTGACCCCGCCCCAGCAATCTTTATCAGCTACCACTGGATTTCTCCATGGCATCACTTATTCTGGGGTCAGAAACATCTGGTCTGGTGGTCTCCACCCTTATCTTCTGACCTTTCCCTCTTATCAGGGGAGGACAGCCTGCCAGAGGCTTCACTCTCTTTATCAGGGTGAGAGGAAGTAATTTTTCTGAGGCCATACTGGAGGGATCTGTGGATGTGCCTGGTGAGACTGCATGTTTCATACTGGAATTTTTAAAGATGGAGTTACTTAGGCTGAGGCCTAAGGCCATCCTCACCATCCACACACTTGATTTAGAGTGTCCATTCTGGGGGGTGGGGTGGATGTCTGAGCTGAGTGCTGTGAATCAAGGCAGAGGAATCACCCATTTCACTGGCAAAAAGCCGAACTCCACATATGTCCAAAAGTCACTTCTCATTATGGTTTGTTGTATTGTTCCATAATCACCAATAGTGACCATAGTCCAATTACATCTGGTTAAGACAAAGTGATCAAAATGTACCCAGGGATTGAAAGTATAATATAATCAAAATCAGGTGGTATGATAGGGTTGAGACATTCATAAGTTTGTCTTGCTTGTAAGTCCCAATTGGTTAATTCTGTTATATTGTCCCAGTTGATCCTAATACTATAAGGCTTTCAAATGCTCTGAGACTTATTGAATCTAAATATTGCCTAAAATACCAGAATGAGGGTGGTTTCTCTGGTTGTACATACATAGGCATTGCAATTCCATGTTCCATTTTTCTATGTTCATAAAAATACAAACTTTCATCTTGGAAAACAGAGTTTGGACTTTTCTAAATCCACCCTGGTTCTACTCATTCCTTTATATCAAAATCCTTATGAAGCTCTCTGAGATTTGGGTCAATGTATTACATAGGTATGCACATGCAAATATTTTGGAGTAAGGAAAAGAAATCTTAAAGGATTGGATTCTAATCTTATTTTTGCTGGTTTGTTCCAATATTGTATCCTTTTTAAACTTGTTTGTAAGTTGTGGAAATTTACCTGGGTATGGTGATAAGGGCTTTGGTCCTGCTATTAAGATCAATATTGCCAGCTGTTTAGGTATCATGCCCTGCAGTATTTCTTCTGGATAATATGCTTTATTCATAAAAAGTACATATCTGAAATATTTGAACTTTGAAATCTTGTATCTAATGAGAAGGGATGACTCTATGCTATTAATTGGGTTAGGGAGCAAAAGGACTAAATTGTGGGTAAGATTATAAATAAATAAGGCTCAATCTTAAGCTTTTGTGGAGCAATGTCAGCAGTGGCAAATATATTGTTCTAATGACACTACATTTCCTATATCCTGACAGGTTCTATATTAAAGTGAGAGTCATGAAAATTTGAAATGAATAGATGGGTTACTTGACTTAAAAGCATCTCAAATGGATGGTAGTTTATATGGGTATATCCATCCCCCAGCATACACTTTGTGTAAAATTCAAGGGCCTAGCCACATACATAACTCTGAAGTACACACCAAAAAACTACAGTGTTGTATATGAGATACAGTGACATGACTTTTCTTTACATTTTTATTAAAATATCTGTCAAATTCTGATAAATGGTCTCACTTTTTATTGTTTCCAGCTTCTCTTAAATCCTAAATATCTTAATTTTCTAGTTAATCTGTTAGGAATTATCTGCCACAGCAGCTCAACTAAGGTGTGTCTTTATAGTACTTCAAATCTGGTAGCACACAGCAAAGTCTTAACCCTAAATTTAATATTACTTAAAACAATTTTGCAAGAATCATTAGGTTATTACAATCAATATATGTCAAAAAGTTAGCATCAAGTGGAAGGCAGAAGTGATTTTCAATCAATGTCATAAAATGCTATTCTAAATTCCACAGTCTGTTTCTCAGGAAATCCAGTAGGTGTTAACACAGATAAGTAAGTCCAATGGTATCCAAGCGAGCTGTAAAGTGCAGGTAATATTCATATATGTTACATCCACTTCTCCCAAATCAGAGGTTACTGTAGAGTGGTCACATAGCCATCTAATATTACCTACCTATGTTTTAAGTTCTTTGTGTCTGGTTTTAATTCCATTTAGCTTGCATTCTGAAATTTTTAAGGCTACCACTAATATGCATATTAGCAGTGAATAGTGGAGAATTCCTTTTATGTCCTGGAACCACTTTGGAATGTGCCAATATATGGTGTCAACTCTATCATACCACCTGCTTTTGATTATATTATCAGCCCAAGAACATCATCATCTATTGACTACATCCTGACAGGTTCTATATTAAAGTAAGTATAGGTAAGTAAATGTGCCAATGTTTATATGATAAAGAATCTGTTTTCATTACATGTACTATTGGTGAGACAATATGATTTGTGTTATTAAGTTGTGCTATAGCCAATGTTATTTGGGCATCTTGTATTTGTAGTTGTTCTGTATTATGTTAAATCTGTTTTTGAAGTTGCTTCATATATTCCAATTATATGTCTGGTTTATCCTCATTTTCATCAAATACCATATTAGTTTTTAATGTGTGTTTCATCTGTATCTGTTGATTTGAGAATGCTGTTATATATTTATCTGATTTAGTGTGTAATGTCAACTTCCATGTGCTTCATGGGTTGTTTTGTATTCACCAAAACATATATTGGTGCCAGGATATTCAGAGTAATAATAATAACAATCTTCACTATGGGAGGTGCTGTCAGATGTGTCTTGTGTAGTTGTCATTTTTTTTGTTGTAGGGCATATATGTTTACATCTATAAGTTATGCTAAAGGCACTAGGTGAAAAGACTGCAAAAAGATTATTTTCCAATGGTATTACTTCTTCCTGTGGGTCAGTTATAGTGACCTTAGATGTATGTAATTCAAGATCTTTTATATGTCCTAAGTATAGGTAAGTAAATGTGCCAATTGGTTTCACTGACAATTCTGGTAAAATTGTTCCATTTAGGATAATGTCTGATCTTAGTGGTTTTATGTGTTTATTTTGTTCATTCTCTTATCCATTTTCTGTATAAAACCATCATAATATTTCCTTTGGGCTTTTAGTGTCTGAAGTATAGTTTGCCTCTGTAGTTCAGCATGATGTATGATATTTGTGATTGTACATAAAGATTTAGAAATTATTTTTAGTCCATTAATTTCTTTGTCTCTAATCTGTTCCAGGGCTGTAATTCTAACATCCAAGTCCTCTGTATGTTTTGCACTAAAATTTCTCCTAATTCTAGTCCAGCTATAGCTATCCATTCTAAAAATCTCCTTTGTTCTCCTAAAGTGTTGCCTCTGTATTGTTGGAATATGTCATGTTGTTTTCTGAGGGCATTTTATGTATAGCTTCTTAGCATATATTGCTGTGTCAATAACTAATGTTATCCTCTGAATTGTGGGATTTACAATTATTTGTAGAGGAATTTATATATTTGGTATTACATAAGGTGCTCTGGTGATTGTGGTTAGTATTTGACTTTCTCTATATAATTTCACTACTGATGGGTAATGTGCTGTAAATAGGTTATGTGTGGCATTATACCTTCCCTATCAATTATACATGGTTGGAGGTGGTCTTTGATGTAACATCTTTCAAAGGACAAGGGTTAACACAAATAAATACATGTTCCTGTTTCTGATTTTTTTTTTGGTAATTAAAGATCTGTTAAATAGAGGTGTATGAGTCACAAAATCAAATTGACTTAATTCCCATGGCTGGTTCCATTAGCATAGTAGCATATAGAAATTTTATGGCATATTAATATGATCTACTATATATATTGTGATACTCTATCAAAATTCATGCCTGCTGTTTTCCACCATGATTAAGGCCTTTTATCTGCTGCTTTTATCTTATACCTGGGGTAGAAGTAGGTGTATTCATTTTTACGTTCACCCCATTGTAGCGATTCCATCAGTATGTTTGGTGTTACATAGTTATGTATCCACACAGCTCCATTTATGTTAAGTTTATGGTCTCATAATTTGTCTGGGTATTGTGTTATGCATCTTTGATTTTCTGTTTTATATCTAAAGGAATTTCAAAGTCTAGTGTGTTGTCCATGTGTATTGCAGGTATTTGGTTACAGATAAAGAATACAGATAATCTGGATGTGCATTTGTTGTCATCTATACTATGGGATGTATCCATAAGTCTTTTTTTTACTTTCATTAGTCCTTGTAGAGACATGACCGACATTTTGTTAGTTTTGAGTTTTTCTTTGGGGGTCATATTGTGGGCTATATGGTATTATGAAAGATGCATTAGAAATTGCTGTATAGCAAAAGAATGCCACTACTCATTTCTAAAGGAATGGAATGTGGCTTAGGTGAGTCCCAATGTGTACCATTGTGTGTCCATGTGTGTGTCTAATTTGATGAAACATTATAAGTTAAGTGTTTTCCTGTTGTATACTTTATTAAGTTGAGTTTTATACATGCTGATTCTAATGTAGAATTTTCCTTCTTATTTTTACAAAGATGCAATTTATTAGCATAATGTATGAAATTATTAAAATGTGTGAAGGTGGTATCTTGTGCTATTTTTCTTGAGAAATTATATCTGGTATCAATAGCTTCAAGCACATCTCCAAAGTTGTTTTTTTTTTTTAATGTTCCTATACAGAGTTAAACTTTTATGATTGTAGTTAAAGCAAGAGTATTCTGATACTTGTGGGGTTCCTGTTGTATAAGGCTGTACACCAGCCTTGTGTGAGGGTACAAACTGCAGTGTGTACCTGCCAATGAACACTGTTTTGAAGCAGACATAATCCCAATGTGGGAATCCCTATTTTGGAGATGGCCAAATTTGTTTCACCATTTTATAAGGCTGAGGTATGGAATCTGTAATAATTATAGGAAATTTATATGTTTGTGTACTTAATGGTAATAGGACTGACTATGTCTTAGATTTTGGAAATGAGTCATTATCTTTATTAAAATATAATGTTACATGTAGCAATTCAAATTTACCATAGTATTGGAGGTTAGGAAAATCTGTGACACACCATACTGTGGTGTTTTCATTATAATTTTCTGAAATGTTCACATCACTCAGGACATGTGGACATAAATGCTGAATAATTGTAATGAGGGAATTTTGCCTCAGCATAATATGGTTTGATTATGTAATTGCTATGTGTAGGAGGTTCTTGGGGATTTTCCCTATTGAGGTATGTGTATGTTAAAATGCATTGCTTATTAGTGATGTTTATGCATGAGGTGTGTGGGAACGTGGGTGAAAAGAAGAGTGATACGAATTTTAATTCTGTAGCTCTTTTGTATTTTTAATTCTGTAGGCCTTTTACCCTAGGTTCCAGAGTGCCAGGCCTAAGCTCTCCTAGGATAAAAGCTGGTTCTGTCTCAGGGTCTGTTCTGTCCATTTCTTGGCCTGGTGTGTGGGCAGAAGGCTGCCTCCTTGCTGCCCCTCTCCACATGTCTTCACACAAAAGGAGCCATAAAACTGCCAGAAGGACTTCTTTCATGTCTATTCTGTGCTATGTGTGGCAGAAATTGGTGGTGGCCCTTGTTCCCTGGCAACAAAGCGTGCACAACCTCCATCCTTCAACAGGAGTTGGGAAATGGCAGGTGCACATGGATGGTTGTGCTCTGGGCTGCACTGGGCAAAGCTGGGTGCCAATGTGTGTTTTAGCTGCCTTGAAGTAAACTAGACCTCTGTGTAATGCTGAAAATGGTAGGGGGTGGGCATGAGGAGGTGAGTCCCAGGCCTGAATTAACCCAGGGATATTGGGAACTCAGGACAGGGGTCTTTATGTTACTGCTGTTGACCGGTGACGAGTTCTTGCTTCCCCAGTGTTGAAGAATAACACCAAAGAAGCATGCCGAGGCAAGGTCAGAGTAGAAATTAGAAGTTTATTAAAGGACAGCAGAAAAGACTTCTCCCAGAGGAAGAAGGGGACCCAAGATGTGGAATCCGTGGAAGTGCGTTTGTTTCCCCTTTTTATAGTTTTGGTGATGGAATGTAGGTTGGAAGGACCGAGGGGTGGGACACAGGTGGGCCAAAGAAGTAATCTGGTCAGGAAGGACTTCTGAGTCAGCACCTTTTTGCTGGGGGCTGTTCATTAACATTTCTTTGAGGTGGACTTTGGCCTAGGGCCTTTTCGGGACTTCATTAACATTCCATGAGTTGTCCTATGTTTTCCCTGAGTCATTCTCCGCATGGCCTCCATTTTAGATTTCACTCGATATTAGACCCGATTTACCTAACTACACTGACTACCTAACTTTAAATCTGGCTTCATTTGCAGCAGGGTGGCTCACCATGGTGTGGCAGTAGAGGGGCTGTGGGTTACCTGAGAAGGCCAGGGTCATATTCACTTTCTAGGCCACAGGGTGGGGTGGGGTGTGGGGCAGAAAAGTAGATGTTATGGTGCCTAAAAGAATTACATGTGGTAGGAGGGCGTAACATAATCTTCAATTATGTAAATGCATATCAGAATTTTATTATGATTTTATCTCACCCCAAGAAGAAATGGTATTATGCAAACTGGTGAGAATTTGGAAAAAAGGAAGTGCTTATACAATGTTGGTGGATATATAAATTATTTTAGTCAGTATGAAGAATGAATATGAAGAATGAATATCTCTATCTACTATCTCTATCTATCTATCTATCTCTCTATATATATCTATACATCTATATCTCTATCTATCTATCTATCTATCTATCTATTGCACACAGTGCCTCACAAGTGAAAGTATATGAATATATACTCCCGAGTATATATCTTTGGAAAAAAAGTCTTTATACAAAGGAGATACCTTCATAACTATGTTCATTTTGGTACTATTCACAATAAGATATGGAATTAACATAGGTGCCATTCAAAAGATTGATGTAGAAAAATAATGGCATGTACACAAAATGAAGCTATATTTTGTCATAAGGAAGAATGAAACTTCTCATTTTCAGAATAGATGGAAATATATATTACCGTGTCACAGAAAATTAGTCATGAAAATGCTTTTACCATACAAATTCTCTCACTTGTGGAAACTAAAGAAAAACAATGAGGAGAAGAAGGAGAAGACAGATTATTTGTAAAACATAATGGGATGAGAGAGAGAGAGAGAAGAGAGAGAGAGAGAGAGAGAGAGAGAGAGAAGACATCAGAAGAAGTGTATTTAATCAAAGCCTAATATATGGAAGTATGCAAATAGAATACTCAAACCACTATTTATAGAATTGATGTCATGAAGCATTAATGCAGAGATATAAATAAAATGCAATTTTAGTAATTTAAAAAAAAGTTGACATGCAAGAACTGAAACTAAAACTGATACAAAAAAACATACTTGAATATTTTAATAGCAATGATATTGACAGTGATTTCTGGGAAATGACATACATTAGTTAGTTGCACATTGTACCACCTAATACCTGAATAAAACAATTTATAAAGAAAAAGGACCCATGTACCTCAGTTTTTGGTGTTGAACTGCATGGTGCCTTTTTTGCTCAGTTCTGGAGAGGGCTCTGAATTATGGCACACCCTGGCAGGACAATGTGTGTAAGAAAATGCTCACACCTCAAACCAGGAAGCAAATAGAGAGCACAGTTGGGTTACAAACTCTAATGGGCATGCCCATTGACCTATGTACCTAAACCTCAACTCTTCCAAGGGTCTCACAACCATCTAATTGCATCACTGGGAGACCAGATATTTAATACATAGGCTTTTGGGGACAATCAATATGTGGTCTTTAACACGATACCAAAAGCATGAGCCACGATACAGAAGTAGACAAGCAGGACTATGTCATAACTCAAATGTCCTGCTTAGCAAAGAATACAAGAGTGAAAAGTTAACAGAGTGGGAAAATAGATTCCCAAATCAGATATGTGACAAGGAGTTAATATCCAAAGTACATGGTAGGCAGTTCCAACTCAAGAACAAGAAAGTAATAAATAAATACTTAATTGAAAATGGTCAAATAATCTTAATAGATATTTCCCCCCACAAGCATAGAAATGGAAAAATTGTATGAAAAGATGTTCAGTGTTAAGCATCATCATGATAATGATAACTAGTCAAAACAATAATGATAGTAACTAAAGCCTGGTAAAAAAGGCTATCATTGTAAAACATGTGGTCCAGGCTTTGGGGAAGTTTGGACACTTCATTACTGGACTTTCAATTTTGGCCAGGTAGGTATTTACATATTTATGTCATATATATTAAGAGGACAGATATCATTAAAATATTTTTACCATGATGAAAAATTACAATCAATAATGTAAAGTTAAGGGTATATCCTCAGGTGATAGATCAGATTGTGATTGTTGCACAATTTTGAATGTTTACCAAAAATATTTTATTTTCTCTAAATATTTGGATGTGTAGATTTCAACTCAAAAATCTGTTTTAAAATAACTGACTAAACATTTCTACTTCCAGTAGAAATAAAAACATGTTTGTGAAAGAACACATATATGTACAACTTTTCATAACTTTTTAAATAATTTAATTGACACACGTACATCTTCTTTTTAATTTACTTTTTTAGTTGTAGATAAATGCAATACCTTTATTTTATTTTTTATTTTATGTGGTACTGAGGATTGCATACAATGCCTCACATGTACAAGGCAAGCACTTCAAAGCTGAGCCACCATGCCAGTCTGACACATGTACATCTTTATTGTACAATATAATAATTTGATAGATATATTAATAAAAGTGGTGTAATTAGTATGTTGCCTCCACAAATACTTATCATTTTTAATTGTTGACCACATTTAATTTTTTCTAATAAATTTAAATCATATCATAAATTGTTGTAGTTATGCAATAGAACACCAGAACTAGTCACTCCTACCTCTGTTTGTGCCCATTTTAAAATTTGCCTACAACTGAAGTTTTCAAATGTTTAACACTTTTTTTACATATTCATATAATGTCAAATTATTTAGACATAAAGAAAGTGATGCCTATAATTTCAGCAGCTTGGGAGGCTGAAGCAGGAGGATCACTATTCAAATCAAGCCTCAGTAAGTTAGCAAGGTCCTAATCAAATTTTAGAGACTCTGTTTCACAATAAAATAAAATAAAATAAAAGAGATAGAGATGTGGCTCAGTGATTAAGTGCCCCTGGGTTCAATCCCCTGCAAATATAATTAATTAATTAATTAATAATTAATTAAAAAGTAAAATGCTTACCCACAGAAAAAAATGGATGAATATCAAAACACTATTTTGAATTAAAAGTAGACATTGAAGCATATATCATGAGGGGCTGGAACTGTGCCTCAGTGGTAGAGTGCTCACCTAGCACATGTGAGGAACATATAAATGAAATAAATATATTGTATCAACCTACAACTAGAAAATAAATATTTAAAAAAGTGTCTATCATGATTTTTTCAGTCTATATTTTTTCATAAGTGATTAAATTAATATGTTGATCAAAATCAAAGTAAATTTGCATATAGTCAAGGCAATTGAGAATTATACAAGGTATTTTTTTTTCATGAATGAATATGACTTTCATGGTGAGAGTATTGAATCCTGCAGAAGAGGGAGAGTTAATGGCTGGATTTGGTTCCAGGTAGATTGTTGGTAGGTTCACCTGGTTTTATGTTGTAGCTAGTGGATCCATGGTTACTTTGCTGGGTCCTGTGGTGAATAGATGCCTTGGAGGAGCTGAAATTCCCTGTGGAAATTAAATTTAGGCTAAAATATGACAAGGTTAGTGAGGTGGGGCTGGAGTTATTTTTTACCAATAACCTGAAGCCACAATTGAGTTTTTACAACCTCCATATAAGATATGGGTAGGCCTACCTATCATCACTTTATTGGGGAGTTTCTTATTTTCACTCAGAATTGCTCCATCAGTTAGAAGTTGACTTGTAGGTAAGATGTGAAAAGCAGTGTGAAGAAAAATAAAAACCCCTGCATAGATAAAGAAAAATGCCAACTCATCGACAAGCTGAATACTGCTTAAAAGAGTGTGAAGGGACTGTCATTCTTAGAGAATGGCAGGATGGAGAAATTGCTTGTTATTATTCCCAGCCTTATAAATGCTTACAGAAAAATCAAGATCACCAAGTCAATGCTCAAGGAGGAATAACCTTTCCTGGTACAAGGACTAAGTGAGCAAATATCCATGTATCAAAGATGTGGTGATGGAGATGTTAGACATATTGACATTCATTAGAGCTCAGTAAAGTCACGTTACAAGGAGGTTTTTTAAAAACTTCAAAAAAGAAAAGTGCTATGCACTGATGGTTGTGTGGGCTCCCTCTCGTCCAGTGAGAAGGTTCACAGAACAGTGTAGAAGAGACTGTGGCTGTGAAGTCACTAATCAAGACCTCCAGCGACTAATCAGAAAGCAGATCTGATTTTATTGCACAGTTACCATGTATATATACTCAGGCATTAGCTAAGCAGATTACAGGAAGCCACCAATACAATTTCTGGCCAACTGTTCATGTAGTGACCAATGGAGGAGTGGGCCATGGAGCAAGAGCAGGGAATGCAACACATAGCCTCATGCCCAGGACTGTGACTACCGGTAAGTGGTTTGCCACTCACACACCTAGCACAGAGGAGTGGTTCCCCACTCAGATGCCCTTAAGTAAGCCATGTATGCAGTACTCCATGCACTTGTCCTCACAGATGGTCTCTAAGACATCACTGTGGCCTTGCCTCTACTAAGTTTTCTTTGTGCCCATACCTGTGGTCTCTTTCAGATGAGATAATTGTGGTCAGGTAATGCAGGGGTGCATCAACCTCATGAACAGGAGTTTTGCTACCTTCACATGGGGACACAGCAGCAAGTATGCTTATAAATAATTGATGCTTTAATTCTCCTTTGACTTGCATTTTTTATCAGAGAGCATTGAGTTATCATGCTTGGAAGTATAATTTCATCTATCTGGCAGTAAGATAAATATGGTATATTAAAGATTTAAAATTTTTCATTCAAAATTAAATTTAATCACACTATGTTCAAGACAGAATTTAGTAATTATTAGTTGTATTTGATGTATAAACCAGTAATTTATGGTATATGCTCTCTCTATGACAGAACAGCTGGCCCAATGACCCCATGGGTCTTCTTTGACTCTGGAGAATTCAAGTTGGATGCAACTCTGACTGAGAACATGTTTAGCAGGAGGAAATCTTTTGTCTGTTCTTTAAGTCTGTGGAGAGTCTTTGCTACAGCTTCATTAGAAGTTTATCTTAATAATCTAGTAAAAAAGTTCTCACATTCTGGACTGCTCCCAAGTGTTTTGCTCTTTACTTCCTCACAAAATATTTCAGAAAATCTTCTTTTACAAAGGTGTTTATCCTTGAGGGCTTTATTGGGTAAAATCCATATGGTGATGTGATAATTTTTACAAATTCAGGGTCATTTTCAGGGAGAAATCCCCACATAGATGCATAGGGTAAAACACATATAATATGGAACGACATACTGATATAAGGATTTTTAATTCAATGAAATGGGAACAGGCCAATGCCACCTGAGCCATAATGTTTTTCCCAGAATTGACATGTTTAGTCCTAATGCTGTCTCCTGTTTGGGGAATGAGCACATGTTGGTTATTATATTAAAAAATTATATTTTGCCAATCATATAAGGTGTTGGAGCCCAATATGAATGGTAAAAATATAAATATTTTGTAAAAAATATGCTATTATTTTTTGAATGAATGATTTATAATTTATTTTCTCTATATATTACAATTATAAAATGCATGACTTCATTAGTAGATTCAGTAGCCAATGACAATATTGTTTTTCTAGAGTTGTTTTATCAATGGTCACAACTCCTAAGTTAAAGCAACACTTTCCCTTAATATTATATGATTGAAGAAAAGGGGGGCAACAGATGTCCTTTAAATGCAGTTTAATATTTCTTAGGGGTCAGCCATTTCTCTATTAATATAATAGTTGATAATATTAAGACATAACAATGTGTGAATTCATTGGTGGTGGATTTCTTTTACTACATGATTACTACAGGTAGATATTTCTGCTCAAAGGAAAATGGGGAACATACACATCACTTTGCCTCATTCCACTGTCTCAGCACCTGAAACCTCTAACTGTTAGTTATTAAAGTCTGTAAACAAGTCAGGATGGCACCTGGCATTTTGCCAGGGGAATGTTAGAGTCTGTAAACAAGTCAGGATGGCGCCTGGCATTTTGCCAGAGGGAGTGGTTTGTGAAGTAACGCCAACGAGCCATTAAGTGTAGAGATTCCTTATTGGTTGACTGCTGTATCAAGTTTATGTTAATTAGATAAGCTGTGTGGAATGTATAAATACCTCTGTTGTCCTACAATAAACAGCTCCTACTCCTGCTGTATCAATCTACACAAGTTGTTCATCACCCCCCAGTTATTTTGCTGCAGCTGGACTGCGGCAGTTTGTGAATGGTCTCTGAAAGTTTCTCTCATATGTTCATAATGTTATTCCAATAATTGACATGTTTAGGACTAATGGTGTCTCTTATTTGGAGAATGAGCACATGTTGGTTATTATCATGGTGAAAGGACACAGCAGTTATGAGTGCCTGCATGACAGGTGGCACAGTGATGGAAGATGAGTGTATTTGAATGGGGAAGTTGAATGCAATTTTAGGGAAGGATACTAGAGAGAGCAATCATTTAACTGGAGTTTAAATGCCAAGGGTGGTGGAGGTCATAAAGATCTGCAGTTGAGAGCAAGCAGGGCTTTAGCTATAAAGGGGATGGGTCTTCCAGGGGTAAGGTTATTGTCCCAGAGCTTTCCAGCAAGTTTTTAATTTCACAGAATAATACACTGTGCCCAATAGTGGAAAGTGCACTCAAGATTCATTCTCAACCATACCATATGGTGACATACCTAATTCTGTCCTCACATTTTGGGACTTACATTGTGCAGAATCTTCATGCTACTGTTTTTATAAACATAGGAAAGAATACCTCAGATGGCCCTTGACAGAGCTGAAGGGTTTGATCTAAATTTCCTCAGTATAACAATGCAGGCTGGAGTGTTCCTGTCCTTGACCCTGGGAAGATAATGTCAACATTTTTTTTTTTTTGACCTGAAGACTGGCACTGCAATTGGGTATCCAATTCTGCAGTCTGTCCAAAGGTATCTTATGTTTCTGAATATAAGAATACCTTGAGACAATTAAATATTTTGTTAAAGCAAAGGCTCCTGAGGTTCTGTCTCATAGTTATCATCTTATGAACCATTAACTTCATTGCATTCAATGTCCAGTTCTGAAGAAATTTAATATATATTAGCTACAAGATACAAAGTATATGAAAATAGATTTTTTTGAAATTATTCAGAATCTGCTTAACCTCAGCATGAATAATTATTTAAAACTATTTTCTTGAAGATGGCGGCGAGGGGAGTGCATTGCCCCCGTGTGCTGCTTTACTGTGTGGGAGTATGACAAGTCAGGACGGCTAAAGGCTATCTTGTTAGGAATTTCCAGCAATAGTGGGGTGCTCCGGAACCTGGAGGAAGGATTTCCATTGCACGAGGATCGGCTACAGGGATTCAAATGCGAGAGGTTTGTCGCACGGAGGGTAACACTGCTTATTCAGCAAATCGCCCCGCGGCTAGAGTCTGCAGCGCACGCTGGGAAACGAGGAGATAGCGACGCAGGGATACAGCGCTGCAGTTTCTGCCAGCCGTGCAAGCACCGTACTCAGGGCTGAATTCTGGGTTCGAGAGGGGGGAAGGAAGCGGTCCATCTCGGTTCTTCACACCGGTCAGAACACAGAGGAGGCCAGCAGCCACCATGTTGGAAAGCTGACGTCACCATCCCTGTTTTCGACTGACCGCAGCTCATCCAGCCATAGAACAGGTAATTTCAGGCTGCCATTTGCCTGCGGCTTGCAGACAGATTGCTAGGGTTCAGTGCATGGGTGCTTCTTAGAACCTGATCTTATCGGAGAGAACACCAAGCGCGGGGCGGCCGAGTTCCGGCTCCCGGAACCG
>NW_026007240.1:22278-26565 GCF_001458135.2 Marmota marmota marmota
TATATATATATATAATCATTTACATTAGGCTTCAATGAAAAAATCTATTTTATAACACTTTTACAGAGGAGTATTGATAACCCTTCTTTAATTCATTTTCATGTTTTATAGCTATCACTTTCAACAATTTCTTTACAATAGGTTATTTAGATACCTCTTAGGCATAAATTTCATGGGTGTTTCTGAACCCTCTAAAATTATGTGCCAGATTTAGCTAGAAAGTTCTCAAAGATCAACTTTTTTTTTTTACATGTATATGTTCTCTGGCATCCCTGTAATCTTTCATGTATTTGCTTGCTTTTGTTTGGTTTGGTACTGGCAACTAAACCCAGGAAGGCTTTCCACTGATCAAAATCCCCAGTCCTTTTTATGTTTTATTTTGAGACAAGGTTTTACAAAGTTGCTTAGAGGCTTGCTAAGATGCAGAGACTGTGTTTCAAATCACAATTCTAAAACTCTGGCATTACAGATCTCTGCCACTACACACATCTCTCAGATTTTTTCTAAAGCCATTCTAAGAGCCCTGAAGAGGGTGTAGGAAATCTATTGAACTCATGTGTTAAATCCTCCAGGCAAGTTTATGTGAAGTAGCCAGTGTAGGAGTGTTCTGCAAAGATTAGTTTTAATAAACAGGGATTTCTTGTTCCTAACACCTATTCTTAACCACAATAGGGTATCATAGTCCATAAAGGTACTAGAAAAACAATGTAAACTCATTGGTTTTCAATCTTTAGATTTGCATATGCTCAGTCACCTTTGCTTCCAGAGCTTGGAACTTCAGGACATAGTAACTTAAACAAAAATATTCAAGTTGAAAAACTAAGTGTACAAGCAAATTCCTTTTAGGAGCAATTTATAGTTCTCACCTTATTACTGGGGTGAGCAAGTTTGGGGCTGGGCTCATGAAGTGCTAAAATCTCACTCAGGGTCTCAGTGGTTTATTGTGTTCCTCTCTGTTACACCCACAATACAAACTAGGGAGAATCTCCTCTAACAGCAATAGCAATTGGGAAAATATGTTGGCAAATGTCTTCTTGAAATAAACTTACAGCTTTGGTATTTGGCTATTTCTCTGCCTTGAACCTAGGTGATAAAACACTTGCAGAACCTTTCATGGTTCCTAGAAATCATCATATTTTCTGTAGCTTGGACACTTGTGTATCACTTCTCCTACATTTTTGTTTACTCTGGGTGATGCTGGCCATTGGGGATTTGGTCCCAAATGCAGTGCTTTGCTTAAGACAGGACTAATATTCAGTGTACCCTCATTTTTCATTCTGATTGAAGGTAGATATTTTCTAAATTGTTGAATGTATTTAAGTCTCTCTACTCATTTACAACTTTGTCAAAGAGATACTCAGAACATGAGTAACATTTTTATTAACTGATGGAGGGAGAGCCCAGCATTTTAATATTCTGCTTTATTATCAACATCATCCCCCTCCCCCTTAACATCTGCCTTTTATTGTGTTTCTAAGTTTGGAACCAAGTACATTCTGCACACACACTCTACTATTGAACTGTACTACCAGTCCCAAATTCCAACATCAGATTGGATAATTTCACCATTCATGTCTAATATTGTTTTTCATATGGATGGTTTCATTTAGGCCTTTCTATTGCTCTTAACAATGCCAAAAAATGACATATATATGGATTCAGATTTGGTTAATTTATGATTCATTTTTTTGTATTATTGCCATATAGTTTCATAATAAACATTATTGTTACATAACAATAGCAACTTTATTTGGTCTTCAAAATTGTATGTTTGGGCTATTTTACATATTTTTTCCTAGATAAATTTCATAAAAGCAATGTAAACATACTAAAATTTTAATGGAAGAATATTATACATTAAACTCTGATAAATAGATTTTTTTTGTAATTATGAGTATTATTTACAAACATAGTGTGTATAATGGAGCATTTTATGTCCTCTGTAAATTTTTGTTTTGTGATAAGTTGCACATATTGTCCTTAAAAGCCTCTATATGTGTGATGTGTTACACAAATATTACTTGATATGTTACACAGATATCACTTGATGTGTTTCAGAGATATCACTTCTATACTGGATACATGTTTGTGAGAAACTAATAAGGGTGTGTCCAGCACCTGGAATGCTGATTTCTTCCCAGCCAGTGGCCAAGTAAAACAGGGCAACATGAAAATTGGAAGTTTCTCTACATTGAACTGACAGTCCTAAAATCAGCCAAGGTGAAGGTTTCTAGAAAAGCCCAATTAAGGTTTTTCTGTGGAGAAAGGGGGTACCACTTCAATAAAACTAAAAATGTGTCTGATTCCAACAAAGCAATTTCTTGAAATTTAGTATTTGTTTCATTTTGAATGTACCTCTTCTTTGCACCTATTTTCCTGGTTTTAACTGCATGGGCTAACATAGCTGTAACTTTATGCTATCGAGTAACTATATATTACCAGTGTTCAGAAACACCTTAAATTCTATAGGGTACACTACTGGTTAGGGAATATCATATATATTAAATAAACACTTTACACACACACACACACACACACAATAGGAATTTACACTTCTCTAATTCAAAAGAATTTGTTTTTTGTCCTCATCAATACTGTGTAAAGTTTCGTGTCTGATTTTAGTTTGTATTTTTCTAATTTTTTAAGATGTTGAGAGGTTTTAATTTTTGAACGTTTTTTTCCTACCAAAAGTGTCATTTCCTTTTTTATTAAACATACTTAATTTTATGTGAGGTCATTATTTCTCCCACTTTGTCACTTCTCTTTGTAACTTTAAAAAAATATATTATTTAGTTGTGGCTGTACAGAATACCCTTATTTTATTTATTTATTAATATGGGGTGCTCAGGATTGAACCAAGGGCCTCAATGTGCCAGGTGAATGTTCTACCCCCAGCCCATCTTTGTACTGTTTAATGAACAAAATTTTTATTTTATTTTATTTTAATGTTGTTTAATGAATTTTAACATATTTCTGTAATTTTTGAATATAAATATCTGTCCTGTTTTATGGTTCTTGAGATTTAAACCACAGCTGCCATTACACTGATTGTAGTTCTTAGCCATTTTTTAATCTTATATACAGACATGTTGTCAGCAAGTGGCCCAGGCTGACCTTGAAATTTAAATCTTTCTACTTTAGTCTCTCAAATAGATGGCATTAGATGCATGTACTATGACATTTTCAATATAACTCCCTTTTATTCATGCTGGGGATTAAATACAGGGGCACCTGACAAATGAATCATATCCCCAGTATTATTTTGTATGTTATTTAGGGTCTCACTGAGCTTCTTAGTGACTCATTTGGTGAGGCTGGCATTGAACTCACAATCCTCCTGCCTCAGCCTTCAGAGTTTTGGGATTGCAGGCATGTGCCACCAGACCTAGCATAAATCCTTTGTTATAGTAACTTTTGACAAATACATATCAGATATTGAAACTAGGGGTGGTAAACTCTTAAGGCACAGCCATATACCCAGGCCATTTATTATTATATTTTGAGACAGGAACTTCCTCATGGTGGTGATGGCCTTGCTAAGTTGCTAAGACTTGCTTTGAACTTTTGGCTCTTCAGCCTTTGCCTCTGAAGCCATTAGGATTACAAGTGTAATACCATTCACAACTGTCGCGACCCCTTGCCCGCAAGGAAGACGCAACTCAGGAATCTTCTTTCAGCAGTTTATTCAGGCCCTTGATTCATGTATCTTCTTCTAGTCGCCCTGCCCAAGCACAGCCTAATAAAGCCTCCCGCACACCAATCCCAAGCTGCCACGTGGACCTTTCTCATAGGGTGGGAAGGGATTGCATGCCAATTCTCCATATTAGGAGTTGTTTATCACAGGCCACAGTGGAAGCCGGCGCCATCTTCTAATGGCGGCCACGGTCTAATTAGAACGGCTCACCACAGTTCCCCCTTTCTGTTTTCTTAAAACAATGCAGGCGAGAGTAGAGGTCCTATCCCACTGTGCAGAAGTGGCTGTATAGTATGGCTCAGTCTTAAGGAGGGCCCTTCCCCAGATCCAAGGCCATATCAGCCGACGCCTTTTTTCGTGGGGCGGGGCGTGGACGCGTCTAACCCGCATGCAATAGGACATGCTCTCCTTGAGATCCACGTCAAGGATCACTCAAGTGCAGTGCCTTGCCTCGCATCCTGTATCGTGACGATGGTGGACGAAGGGGGATAGCTGAGGCTGAACTGTGGCTGTTTATAACGACAAACAAGTTGACAGCACCCTGAAAGAAAGGCACGGACTTTAAGATGATAGAAAAGCACTAGTGTGGAAAC